>NC_018324.1:2126749-2387343 GCF_000234665.1 Leishmania mexicana MHOM/GT/2001/U1103
GGGGGAAGGCCTCGGCGCATTGCTGACTCGTGTGGGCGTGTATGTGTGTCCAAGGCCGCCTTTCATTCGGAAAAAAAAAATGGAGGTCGCGGAGCCCCCGTCCCTCCTTTCGGGTTCGTACCAGCTACTTCTCTGGTGGCGCATTACACGTACACCGGCACCACAAGTCTGTGAGCGTGTCCGCTGTCCTTTGTCTCGCTTATCGGCGGACGTCATCTGACCACCTTTTGCGGTTCGTGCTGGACACAAATGACCACCGGTGCCCATAACAGAGTACAGGCGCTCACGTGCGCATACTCAAGACAGGAGGGGGGAGGGGAGGGAGGAAACGATAAAAAAAAACAGCCGAAAAGCGGCGGCGCACTTATGCGCCACAACGCGAAAACAACAACAACAGCAAACATGTCAACGGTTGCGTCACGAATGGCCAAGTGCCTTCACGGGAAAAGCGGATGCGTGGGCGGTGCTGGCATTCGCAGTCGTGCCTCACCAGCTCCGTCGTCGCCGTCAAGCATGGTTGTTCTGCTTTCTGTTTGCTGGCTCCACTGTTGAGAAGAAACGAGACAGCTTGCCGGGCCGTGGTGTTTCGGTGATAAGAAGCTTCATGCGGGCGCGTGGGGGTGCTGCCGCACTGCGTGGAGTGCCCTACACACTTCGCCCGAGAATCGCTGCAGATCGTTGGACCCGACATTTTTTCGCGGTCACACACAGCGCGTTTGTGAGGACAACGAGGGGGTTCATCAAGAAGCACACTTGAGCCGGCGCTGCGACCACCGCGCAAAGAAATCGCATCGGCGTACCGTCTTGCATTCCCGATGCGAGAGGAACGATATTGCGCGTCTTCAGTGCCGCCTCCATGGCGGTGCTGTCCGACACACGAACAGCGCTTTCAAGCTGCACTGTAAAGTTGGTTGCGTGACTTGCCGTTATCCACGCGTCTCTCCGCAGTCTCCTCCTCGTCTTCCTCCTTCGCTGCCTCAGCGCTCGACGTCCTACACTGCCGCTGCCGCCTCTCCGCATCGGGAAATAGCTCTCGCAGCGCGCCCTTGACGATGGAAAAGGTGTATTACTCCACCGTGAGCCGGTCCATCACACCGGTATCCGCGCCCTTGACGGGGGTGGTGCGCACCGACTGCTTCGATGCAAAACATGCCCGCGCCGCCACCGCCACCGCACGCGAGCTGTGCTCCCATGCTCCCAAACCAAAAAAAATTCAATGATGGATGGACGGCGGAGTGGTGGTGGCAGCAGCGTGGCACCGACCTAGTCCTCTCTCCCTCATCTGGTTACTTTTTTCTGTTCGCCGCTGCCGCCGCCGTTTCAGCGGCGGCGGTGCAGACGTACGTGTGAATGTCGGCACGCACCTCCGCCACGCGGCGTTTACGTTATGCGACGTTTCCGATACCGGCGCCAAGCAAAAAAAAGCCAAATCGGAATGGTACAGAGGAGTGCCGTGCACCCCCCCCCTGTGCGGAGGTGCCTCTCACGCAGCTCACTCTGCACTGTTCGCTTTGATCAGGTCAGCCGTCACGTGATCGTAGTAGGCGACACGATCAGACGGCACGGCTCTGTCCTCGCCGCCGTCCACGACCACCCCTCTGCCCGACAGCGTCGTGCTCCATGCGAAAACATTGGAGAGAAGGATCTGTGGAAGTTCCATGCATTCGGTGAGCTTCGCTGCACGCAAGAGCTGATGCGACACGGCGAACACAAACCCTTGCGCCTCTAGTGCGAGGTCCTCGCAACCAGCAGGCGAGCGCCTGCCGCGGCTCTCGTGCACCGCTGTCATCAGCTCCGTCACTGCCGTGACGGCGATCAGGTCGGATAGAAACGCCACAACGTCTGTGCGGCGGTGCACCGTTGTCGCCGTCGCGGTCAGCGCTTCAAGAAGCAAAAACAGGGGGCACTCCAGCCCAAAGGCGAGGGAGCTGAGCTCCTCATCCTCCGCAATCATGGCAGCGACGCCGCCAGTGTCGGCAACGGCCGCTGTCGCGCCGACGCGTCCCTCCCCGGACGATGGTGTCCGTGGCCGTGCTGCGAGCGCCTTCTTCAACGATCTTGCGCGCCTGTGAAACCGACTTGCGTTGGTGGGGGTGCTGTACAGAGAAGCGCGCAGAGCCTTTGCTACAGCCTTTGTAGACGGCTGCTGCTGGTGCCCAAAGCGATGAAGCGCGACGAGCAGCTGTAGTAAATCCGCCACAGAGTAGAGACGCAGCTGTGAGTAGAGGAGGCCACGCCTGCCACATGCGCCATCGTGCACGGCGCAACTCGTCACCACATCGAGGACGGCTTCCTCGACGATACCGAGCGAGGACATTGTGTAGAGCATCGCAGGAAGGGGAAGCAGTGACGCACTCGGCGCCTGCGATATCCCCTTCACACCCCTATTCGCCGCTTCCTGATCGTGCTCGCCTACGGTGACACCAGCCACAGAGGGAGCGGAGCTGCCGCCTCTCGCGGCGGCCGCATCGGCCGCAGCCTCTGCCAAGGCAAACAGCTGCCGACGAATTTCGTTCATCAGCTGCATCAGCAGCTGTCCATCCTCCACGTTGGCGCTGTCGTACAGTCGCAGAAACAAAACTAAATCAGAGAGGGAAAAGTCGGCTGCTGCCGTCATCGGCGGACCACGAGGGGGTGCGATGGGACCGCTGCCCACCACCGGCACAAGGCGGAAGCGCTGACGCGACGCAGGGTTAGCAGAGCCGCCACCACTCATCGTCGCGGGAGGAGGAAGAAGGCCACGGAGAGGCCCAAGCACATCGCGTCTGGTACTAAACTCGGCAAACCCTTTCGCGGCTTCAGGGGTCAGGGAGGATTGCGAGTAGTCGACGGTGGCGAGTTCATGAAGCAGCTCCTGTGCACGTTGCACCAACGGGTTGCTGGCGTGCAAGGCATCCGGCGGAGGTGAATGCAGACCGCTGATCCGGGGCTGATGTAGGTTCTGCCCTACGGACGGGCTAGACGGTGCGCCCTCAGTTGGCGATTTGCTGGCAGGCTTCTGTGGCGGTGGGGCGCGCGTCGGTAACGCGCACAGCGTCACGGTCTCTCCAACCTTCGCCGCCCCAGTCGAGCAGTGAGGAGGTGCACCATCGACGGCTCGCACGCGTCTCTTGCCAAGGTAACGGCCGGCACCGGCTTGCCCACGGAAGTACCTTGGCGTCCAAAAACGGAAAGGGGTGCGTGCCAGCATATGAATGTGCAGATGTGTGCTGTCCCGACTCAACAACAAAAAACTGTTCCGCTATTGCTGGACCAGTGGGGAGGGGGGAGGGAGGAGGATGAGGAGGAGGGAGAGGCGAGCACAAAGAGGACCATAAAGGTTTGGAGCGCAGGGCGGTGCCGCTTTCATGTGGCGCCCACGCACTCGTAGAGCAGCCCGCGCATGTCTGCGACCCACACATGACAACGCAGGACCGCGGTTGCGTGTGACGCGGAGAAGCGTGAGAAAGGGAGGAGGGGGTCCACGGCGTGCGGTACGTCGATGCAGTTTTACACGTTTGGCTTGCATGTCCCACGGAGCGCACCCGTACACAGGAACGCGCTGAAACAAAGCAAGAGAAGGCACAGCAAAGGGGCAGTGGCGGAAGCGAGGACAACAACATACGACGGACACACGGCAAAACGTTGACGCTACTCTCCAGCTCCAACGCCATTCCCCACCGCATCCAGCATTGGCATAATACGGCTTACATTAATAAAATGGCAGCTTAACCGAAAGGGGTGTCGAGGGCACACACACACAGACACTGACACTGAAAAAAAAAGAGGGAGAGAAAACGGCGAGAGTCAGGACAGTACCACCTGCCCGAAGACACGGTCGGCAGGAAACACCCGCCCACGCAGTCCGGCGCGGCGGCTGTTCACTCTAGCTGCTTCTCACTCTCGTACAAGTGACGGCTCAGCGAAATGCGATCGACATCGCACAGGAGCACCGTCTCCAGTTTTCCTGTGCCCGCCATCTTCATCACCAGGTAGCCGTTCTCCTTGTTCTTCTTCGGCCTCATAGGAAAGACGATGTTGCCCTCGGCGTTGCGCGGCTTCCTCTCCTTGCGCTTCTTCGCCAGCCGCTTCGCTGTTGTCAGGACGAGTTCCACGCTACCAACGCTGTTGGTGAGCAGCGTCTTTATGAGACCGACTGCTCCTCGGTTCCACCGCACGTTAATGTCGAGCAGGTGCTTGCGGTTGTACATGCAGAACGCACTGGGAACATCAATCTTCTCAAGGTCACCTGTGATGAGGCGGTGGTCGAGCAGGTACACTAAATCCCACGTACGTAGCACGTCCACAACGCCAGCGACGTTGTTTCGCTGCTCTTCGGTGAGGAAGACAGCGGCAGCGGCGGACGTGGTTGCTAAGGGTCGAGGGATTCGCATGAACGGCAGCCAGGATGACCACCACGACGCCGTTGCGACGTCGTTCAGCGCCTCCAAATCTATGTTACCGCGGATAGCATGCGAGGCAAAGACGCCGAACGTATCGAGGGTGAACACGTACTTCTTCGCCTTAACTGTCGCGGGGTCCAGCTTGACACGCGGATGCGTGAACACCACGACGGGAACGACACACTTGCCGCAGACCTTGTGGATGGACTTGTCGGAGTACCATGTGGCGCGCTTGCCGTTTGTGCCCGTATCTTGACCGAACAAAACCGCATCCGACTGAATGAGATGCGAGTCTGGCAGCTCTACCCGACGCGCGTTTTCAATGTAGCGGCGCAGTGCGGCGGCCTTCTCCACGTTATCTTCCTGTACATCCTCAAACTCCAGTGTGTCCATTCGTTTGCGATTGCGGCACTGGTACCAGCGCGGCCCGTTGCTCCACACAAAGCCCTGCCAGTTCTTCACCTCGACGACGAGGATGATTGGGCCGACCGCGACGACATCGATTTCGCGGTTGTGCCCAACACGCGCGACAGCCACACGCCGCCGCAGAAAAACGTCCGTCCACCCCGCCTTGCGCAGTACCGCCTCGACCTTTTCTTCGGCCTGCATAGACCGCAGGAAGTTCTGCTGCTCGTGCGTCAACAAATCCTCGCGGCGCAGTTTCGATTGCGCCTGTGCGCGCAACGTTTCGCGATAGACATTACGACTGAGGCGAAAGGCTACCGCACAGAGCAGCACCGTTGTGATACCTAGGAGGGTGTAGACTGTGTCATCCAGCAGAGAAAGCACGGTGTTCATGCCGTGTGCGCCTGCGCCTGAGCGCAGAGAGGACTCAGCAACGCAGGTACACGGCGGCAGCAAGAGGTGCCAATAAGCTGGAACGAAGCAGCAGCGCGAGTGCGTCGCCAGCGGTGCTCCGTGCCTTGATGGCGTGCGACGAAAGAGAAAATAGATGTCAGCAGAGGAAAGAGGATGGGCGGTGGGCGGTGGAAGGAAAGGCGACAGGTGGGACAGACGATGAAAACAGCAGTGAAGGCCCAAATAAAAAAAAGGCATCTGGTGAAGAGCTTGGGTCACAACCTACAAGAAGGCGAATGAGCGACGGGCCTCGGCGCATCTACATCATTACATTGCGTAGAAGGCGTCGCACAGAAGTCTTGCAGTAAAGCCGCCCATATACCCTCCAAAGTCATAACGGCACCAGTAAAAAGGCGCGCCTCTTTTATTTTTGTCGTCTTTCCCCTCCGGAAAATACCGTCGTCGACGCTTCACACGTGTTACTTGTCGCCAGTCTGCATTTTCTTGTTTGTTGTTTGCCTTTTTTTTCTTCCAAAGTGCGCACTCGGTCACCTCTTCTTTTGATCGCCTTTGTTCGCAGAAGGGCGAAGGGGAATAGCATGCGGCGTTACTACCCGCTCGTCCGTGCCTTCACCTCCCCACTCCTCCATCAACTACGCACATCAGCCTGCAAAAAAAAAATAACAATCATAAACATTTGAGGTGTGTAGGAGGAGGAGGCGAGGAGAGAGAGAGGATCACGATAATTATCACCAAAACGTCATGCAGACAACACAAGACACCACCACCACCATCACCATCGGACCAATCACGAACATCCAGCACATTCCATTCCGCCTTGAATCTCTTTATATTTTCCTCTTGCATGGTACATTTCCATTTTAGGCTATCAGCGAGTGCGGTACACCACTGCAACGGTGAGGACGTCCCCTTGCACCAGTATCCTCGACGACTGCCGCGGCTCCTCCTCATGAGCGTTTGACAACGACCCAGCGTCTGTAGAAAGACGCACAGAACAACAAGTAAGCAGCATGACGACAGCAACACATCGATCGTGTTATCAGAGGCAATCCGAGGAGGAGGGGATAACAGAAAAACCCCGAAAAAGTTGTTTCTTTGCTCTTCTTGAGTTCGAGTGAGCAGCAGGCGTGTGTAACCGAGTGTAACCTGCTAGCCGACCTCTAACGATAAAGATGGCGTGAAGAAGAGTGGGCGGCTTATCCATTAGATAGCAACGCAGAAAAAACGGGAAGAAACAAACGCATTATAAAAAAAGCGGCAAGGCGAAGGTACGCAGACGTACTGGTTCCTCACCAAATCGTCACGCGCGCGCACAGACGCGATTGATCTCCAGCGGGGACGCGTCGCCCCACTCCCCCCCCTCCTGAGCGCATCCCAAAGTGGTAGTGGCCATGTTTTGATGCGGGGAGCAGTACTCGTCACGTTGGCCGATGCACGTGCTACGGGGGTAACGGCCCACTGCGTTTCTTTATGATATTAGCTGTGGAAAGGAAAAGCGACAAAGAAGAGAAGAAAATAATAAAAAGCAAATCCTACAGCCACAACATTTACACGTGCCCGCCTCTGCACTGAGCCGTGACTTGGCAGCAGTTGATTTCATGGACTCTCCGTCTTCTACTTGTATTGGAATGGATCAGATGTCTGACTGATGGCGACAGCTAGTGATTGGATTCACAATATGTGCCGATTTCTTTCTCGTTTTTTTTTCTCTCCCACTCGTCACCTTGGTCTTCACGAGGAGCAGAAAAAAAAAGTCGAAGACGAGGTCACTCTGAACACAGACACATAGACACACACACACACACGCAGAGAACACAAACACCACAAAAAAAAGAGACCAAAAATATATATAAGAACTCGAGCTGACCGCGTTATAAATGCACAACATCGACGGACGGAGACGAGGGAACGGAGCGTATCTCTGCGTGTGTATGTACGCGCATGCTCGAGGGTTTGTCAGAGCTTCAGTAGTGCACAGAGAGACAACAACAACAGCACACTAAAACGGGTTGAAAAGAAAAACAAAAAGACTCGAGAAGGCGGGGGTGAGTGGGGCAAAGCGCCGAGTCTCTGCCTTCGACTTCGTCAACCACAGAGGTGGGCCACATCCACACCAGCCAACACAAACACGAAAACGATAGATACGTAACCACAGTCGTAAAACGTAAAGGGACATACGACCAAACAACAACGAAAAAGAGAGAATATTTTCCTGTGGTGGTGGGGAGGGGGGGCAGTAGACCACTCATGCAGGAAATGGTTGGCGTGACCGGAGCTACCGGACATGGCGAGGCCGTCTCTATGCTCAACGAAGAGATGGACCTCCTCGTGGATGTGGGTGCGTGTCGGGGGACCTTGGCATTCACTTTGGCGGCCAATGCCGCAGAAACCTGCATTCCACCCACCCTCGTCACACGGTACTTTAAGCCTTGGGCTTGGCGAGGACGAGGCGCACCGCCACCCCCGAGATGCTGGTGTCCTCCTCCGCGACGAGCTCGGCGTCGTTAGGCTTCTGGTCCATCGTCGTCCACACGCCCCTCAGTGTCTGATTAATCTGGTCCTTGGAGTGGAGGATGGACGCCGTCAGATCTGCCTCCTCCGCCTCAAAGTACACATCCACCTCGTCCGTCACCACCAGCTTCGCCTTCTTACGCAGCTGCTGTACGCGGTTCACGAACTCACGTGCGCGCCAGGAGTCAATCAGCTCCTGATCCTGGCGCTTGTCAACCAGCACAACAACGTCGTTGTCAGTGTTGCTCTGGAAGTCGGTAATGCCTTCCTTTACCTGGCGCAGCACCTTCACGTCCTCGATTGTTAGCTCCTTGCCGACCACGACGCCCTTCTTGTCGTGCAGGAACTTGGTCACCTCCTCGTGCGTCATGGCCTGGATACCCTTGCGGATCGCGGGCATTTCTTTGCGGTACTTCTTGCCAAGCACCTCGAAGTTCGCATCCAGCTTCGTCTCCAGGTAATTCTCCCCACTCGACATCACAATCTCGAACGCGTTCACCTCATCCTTGATGTAGCCCGCCACCTTGCGCACGTCGTCAATGTACTGCGGGTCCGGGTGAACGATGACAACCTGACGTACCGGCCGCTTGATCGGAATGACCATCTGATCGCGCAACACACGCACCAAATCCACAATGTTCATCATGCGCGACATGGCGCGCTCCAGCTCCGGGTCGTCCAAGGAGGCGTCCTCGTCGGGAATCATGAGGTAGTGCACAGAGTCCACGTGCTCCGTCGCCGGGAGGAGGGGCTTGATCTGCTGGTAAAGCATTTCTGCGACAAAGGGGGCAATGTGGCCCACAATGCGGGACACCGAGAAGAGGATGTACAGCATCGTCGACAGCGCCTGCGATCGGTCCTCGCTGTCCGTGGCGTTCTTCATGCGGCGGCGGTTCATGCGCACGTACCAGTTCGACAGGTCAACGACGAAACGCAGAATACCGGGGACGACGTTGTACAGGTGGTACAGCCGCATCTCCGCCTTCACGTAGCGCAGCAGACTCTGGCACGAGGCGAGAATCCAGCGGTCCATCTCGTTTGTGCTGCGAACCTGCAGCGACACCTGACCACCGGCCGCAATGCAGTAGTTCGTGTTCGAGATGAAGAACTTCGCGGCGTTGAACAGAGGCAGGAGGATGTCTTTGACGACGCCCTTCACACCTGCCTCGCGGAAGCGCAGCGGCTCGGCGCGCACAACTGGGGAGCTAATCATGTACATGCGCAGGGCATCCGCGCCGTACGTGTCGATCACCACCCTCGGCTCGGGGTAGTTCTTGAGGCGCTTGCTCATCTTCTTACCGTCCTCGGCGAGAACGAGCCCGCTGACGGCGACGTTGCGGAAAGGCGACACGTCGAAGAGGGCAACGCCAAGCACGAGAAGGGTGTAGAACCAGCCGCGAGTCTGGTCCAAGCCCTCCGACACGAAGTCCGCCGGAAACAGGCTCTTGAACTTGTCCTGGTTCTCGAACGGGAAGTGTTCCTGGGCGTACGGCATCGAGCCCGACTCGAACCAGCAGTCGAACACCATCGGCACACGCTTCAGCGGTGGCATACCGGGCCGCTTACTAGGGATCGTGATATCGTCAACGAACTGGCGGTGGATGTCTGTGATGCCGGTGACGCCGGAGAGCTCCTCGAGTTGCTTGATGCTGCTGACGCACACAACCTCCTCCCAGTCCTCGCTGTGCCAGACCGGCATCGGCGTGCCCCAGTAGCGGTTGCGTGACACGTTCCAGTCACGCGCCTCGGCGAGCCAGTTGGAGAAGCGGCGGGTCTTAACAAAATCAGGCACCCAGTACGTCTTTTCGTTGCATTCGATGAGACGGTCTCGGAAGGCCTCGACGTTGACAAACCACGACTCGACAGCCTTGTAGATGAGGGGGGTGTCGCTGCGCCAGCAGAAGGGGTAGCTGTGCACAATCGACGCCTTGTGAAAGAGGTGTCCTTCCGCCTCGAGCGCTTTGATAATCTCCGGATCCGCCTCCTTGACGTGCTTGCCGGCGAAATCCGTCACCTCGCTCGTGAACATGCCGTTCTCGTCGACCGGGCAGACGAACTTGCCACCCTTCTCGAAGATGCCGGCGTCGAGGCACGCCTGGTAATCATCCTCACCGAAGGCGGGCGCCTGGTGCACGATACCCGTACCAGCGTCTGTGGTCACGTAAGTACCAGCGATGACGCGGAAGGCCGTGGCGCTCATGGACGACTCAAAGTACGGGAAAAGTGGCACGTACTTCTCGCCCACTAGCTGCGCGCCCTTGACCTTCTCGACGACCGTGTACGGTGCGGCATCGGCTTCCGCAGCGTTGTCGCCGCCCTTCGCCTTGGAGGCCTTCTTGCTGTCCTTCTTCGGGTACACCTCCGCCAGGCGGGCCTCCGCGAGCCAGTAGTGACGCTTCGACTTGGTATCCAGCACCTTCACGTAGTCCAGCTCGGGGTGCACGCACAAACTGAGGTTGCTCGGCAACGTCCACGGCGTGGTGGTCCAGGCCAGGAAGTATGTGTTGGGGTCGGCGCGGGCCTGGAAGGCGACCGTTACGGCGATGTCGCTGACCTCCTTGTAGTTGGAGTTTGCCTCGAAGTTGCTCAGTGGCGTCGTGCAGGCGGTCGAGTACGGCATCACACGAAAGCCGCGGTACACCATCTTCTTCTCCCACAGCTGCGAGAAGACCCACCAGATACTCTCCATGTATGAGAGGTGCATCGTCTTGTAGTCGTTGTCAAAGTCGATCCAGCGGCCAACGCGCTCGACGGTCTTCCTCCACTCGTCAACGTAGCGGGTGACGATCTTCTTGCACTCGTCGTTATACTTGTCAATGCCGAGCTTCGACACGTCGTGGGACGTCTTGATGCCGAGCATCTTGTCGATCTCGTACTCCACCGGAAGACCGTGGCAGTCCCAGCCAAAGCGACGGATGACGTGGTGGTTCGTCTGGTAGGCGAAGCGAGTGACCATGTCCTTGATTGTGCCAGCCAAGATGTGGCCGTAGTGCGGCAGGCCAGTCGCGAACGGTGGGCCATCGTAGAAGCTGAACGGCTTGCGACCCTCGGAGAGCTTCATGGAGGTGCGAAAGCAATCCTTCTCGCGCCACATCGCCAGCACCTCCTCCTCCATCTTCGAGAAGTCGAGCACATCGGGATAGCTCTTCACCGGTACGCCCGGCAGCCCCGCTGGGGGGTCTTGCTTCTGCTGCTTATCCTCGCCCGCCATGTGAGACGACAACGTGGGGTGAGAGAGAGATGAGGAGGAGTTCGGGGACGGCGGATAGAGAGACGGGCGGGCGACGAAGTCGGGTTTTTGACTGTTAGCGTTAGGTGTAGCTTGACTGTCGTCGGTTCGTAGAGTGCTGTTCGGCGCGGTCGATGGCGGATGTGAAGCAGAAGGAGGGGGAGAAGGGGACGAGGCGGAGGAAGCAGTCGCAAAAACAGAGGTCACCGTGCACTTCACAGGCTTTCCGTGTGCGTAGATGACCGTGCGGGCTGCAGTGGGATAAGGGTTACTACTTTTCCTGCTCTTCTTCCTCAACCTCGCCGCCGTACAGGCCAAGACACCACAACCGTAGCCTCTCGCGAGGTGTGTGCTGCTCCGAAGCATTCAACGCCTGCTACACCGCACGCGCGCGTTTGTGGATTTCGTGTGCGTCTCTGTGTGGGTTCGCGACGCAAACGACACGCACGTAGAGAATGTAGGACTGCTCTCCTCGAAAAAAAAAACGTGCCGTTTCGAGTTTCCAAAGTGAGATGAGGAGCTCGCAGTCGTACAGCGGTAAAACAACAAAGAGGCTGCAACGCAAGCAAAGACAGGAAAGGTAGAAGGAGGATGAGCACACACACACACAACGCACGCTCGCCGTAGTTTGACACAGATGCGTTGCGTGTTCTTTGTTTTTGTTGTGGTTAGACCGGAACCGAAACGGCAATAACCGAATGCGATAGCGTTATTCTGTTGGCTGTTCGATAGTCACTGAGTAAGTGCATGAGTGCGTGTGCGTGCGTGTTTCGTTCCATCGCTCGTCAAGCGCGTGAGACAGAGCAGAGGAGAGGAGAGGCCGTTCCCACCAAGGATTGAATACGCGCACGTCGCACCATCATTGCGCACCCATCGAGAGAGGCAGAGGGAAGGGAAGGGAAGGGGAGGAGAAGGTGATTGCCAGAGAGATGAGAAGTCAGTGGACAAACGTGTGTACGTCTGTGTGTGGCTGCTCCCATGCTTTGGAGGACCAAGAAGAGTAGCGGTGGCGATGCTCAGACGCGCTGCCGGCGTTATGCACCTTTTTGCCGTATCGCGCTGTCTTCGCCCTCCTCCCCTCTCTACTGACACTGTTGCCAGATCACTCCAGGCGAGCAGCTGAGGCTCCTCCGCCAGTCCCCCGAGCTGCAGGGCGAAAGGCGGGGTGAAGGGAAGAAGGAGACTCAGTCCTGTCTTCGTTTTTTTTCTTTCGCTTCGCTCCTTCACTCCTCCCCACGATTTCACGGGCGCACGAGAAAGACGGCAAGAGGACAAGGCAAGCAGCAGCAGCCGCAGCGGCAGTAAAACCTCTGACAGAAACAAAGAGAGACGCAGCCTTGTGGCCGTCGACGGACGTCGCAGCAGCGAGCCGATATCATCGGCGAGCGAGCGCTTCCCAACAAAGTCACGCACTCGTCTCGTCCACCGGGTCCGCTCCGTTGATTCAGAGGGAGCGCAGTAGTAGTTGCTCGTACTCGGCAGGACTAACAATGCGCACAGAAAGGCTGTCCTGCACCACTCCTGTGGCCTCGATGCGCAAGGCAAGCTGCAGTGCCAGCATGTGCTTGCAGCACCACACTTCCTGCCGCTGAATCGACTGGTATGCGTAGGCAGAGCAGGGGCAGTAGTAGGGAGAAAAGAGTGTGTGTTCGCCGACCTGGTAGAGACAGCGTGCCCGATGCACGGGCACCTGTGAGGAGACTGCGGCAGCGCTGCCCTGATCGTCCTTCTGTGAGACAGTGTTTGAGCGAGCCGTGGACGACACGGCGTCTGCACCGGAGCGCCTCGCGCGCTGAGCTTCGTGGTGCACGCACTCCACGTCATCGTCCGACGCCTTCACCGACTCGTCATCGTCGGACAAGTCCACCTCAGCGCCCTCCACATATCGTATGACCGGCTCGGTCCCGTGCAACGCGATGCCAATGGCTGACAGCGCCGTTTTACCATAGAGAATCTCAAGCGGCGCTAGCGCCTCCTCGATGCTCTTGGGCACACCATGCGCCTCGGCACCGACCACGCCATCCGGGCGTAGGGTGTCACTAGAATTCGAACCCGCAACGACGTATTGTGCGTAGGCGTCCAAGACGGCGCGGGTGATGAGCGCTGGGTAGTCCTCTGCCGCTCTCGAAAAAGTTGCCATTGCCGTGTTCATAAAAGCGGCGAAGGGCTAGGTGCCTTCTTGTGGATCGCGTGTGCGAGGCGGGAGGAGACGTCAACGGCGTCGTCCGTGCTGCCAGTTGTCAGGGGAAGTGATGGACATGATTGGAGAAGGGAGGAAGAACAGGGGAGGAAAGAATATGGAGAGAGAAAAAAATGGCGACGCGTCGCAATGCTTCGTGAGGCCGACTCCCATTGGTGAGTTTACCGGCCATCGTCTCGCAGTGCGCCAGACCCTTCCCCCCTCGACTGTGCAGCGCATCGCCTCCTCCCTTTTAGAGGTGCTCAATGGTGGCCACCGTGCCCTTCTCCACAACACACACACACACAACTACGCAGGTGTGTTCGCCCACTGCTGCAATGATGCAGCGGCGCGCCCCCTTTCGTTTCTCTATACTTCTCGACCCCCTGAAGACGGTGGAAGGGGGAGGGGACGCACCCCTCAGTGCGTGGTGGCATCACACACAGTCCAGAACCCCTCCCCCCACCCCACCACCACCACTCGGCGTGGGGAAGCCGGAGTGCCACCTCGAGGCGGATGCACCCCGTGGCGACCTGGCATGATGGGAGGAGCGGCGGCGGGGAAAGGAAGGAGGGGGGGGGTGCCGAGTGGCGCTGAACTCATGGACCGTGGCAGCGAACGGACACCTTGAACAAAGAAGAGCACACGCTTTTTTTTTAAAGGGCGCATCACACATGGGTGCCCTACTCTGCAGAACACACCAACACGCACGCACACACAGACAGACACGTACAGAGCGGTGAGGCACATGTGGGGCGGAATGGCACGGGAGGCGCGCGCCATGTCTAGGGCTGGTATGGCTGCCTTCATGGATGACCGGCTCACTTGCGGTGATGGCGACGCCGCCGCAGCTCTCCGTCGTCGGTATGATGCCTGTGGTGGCGCTTTTCGTGCTTCGACTTCCGCACAAGAATGTTCTCGTCGTCGTCGTGACGCGAACGGCGTCTCGACGAGTCATGGACGGCGTCGGAAGGGAGGGAGGCACCAATCAGATCGCGCAGTTCTTCGATGCTCGCCGGGTTGGCAAAGGATGACGGCAGTGGCCCTGCGGCGCCGGAGGACGACGGCGGTGGCGGAGCGGGCGATACACTAAGCGAGGTCTTGGCGCTCGCCTCTGCGGCAGTTTCTCGAGCCACCTTGAGTTGCTCCATGGCAAGGTTATACTGATCCCGCTCAGCAACGGTGCGGTACAGCGGAACCGTGCTAAGTGCTCGCGCGTCTGCCAACGCGGCTGTCGCAGGACGATTTCCAGCACTGTTGCTGCTGTATACCCCGTATCGATACGAGATGGCCTTGAGAAGACGCTCGCTCACCCCAAACGCCGTGGACCACTTGTTGGGTAGAGTGAGGTCGGGCGGACACGATTGCTGTATGGCGTAGATGGCGAGCGCGTCGGCAGGAACAGCGAGGAGCCGGCGGCATCGCGGGAGGTCGTTCACGACCTGCACCGCACGTATCATCCACTGCGTGAGAGCCGCAGGCGGTCGTGCGGCTTTTGCTGCGGCGGTGACGCTTGGACGAGTCGTGCCGTTCGCGCCAGCACTAGGGTCACCCCTAACGGCGCCGATGGCGCTCTGCGCGTCGTCACGGGCAGGCTCTACCAAGATATTCAAGTACAGTAGCACGTACTTGTAGGGGCTCTCGACAAACGTCTGAAAGCCAAGCTGGTGCAGGACAACCTCCTCTGCCTCTACCACGCAAGCCTTGAAATCTTCATAACGGGGAGGAGAGGGCTTGGACTGCTCATTCACAGGTGTTCCGCTGCGGCGTAGGCTCAGTCGCATGCAGATGTTCACCACGGCGCGAATGCGCGTTGACGGGTCCTCCATTTTGGTAGCAATAAGCAGGCATGCCGCCACGAGATACATGATGTCTTCATGGTCCGACAGGTGATGAATGCAGTAGTCGAGTGGGGCGTGCAGGTCGACCAAAGGAACGAGACCGGTACGCATCTTGAGCTGCACGTGGTTCGGCACGAGATACTCGACGCCGGCAGGGTACGCAGGCTTGCTCGCAGCATCACATGTCTTCTCCGTCATAGATGGACTGCCGTTCGGCGATGAGGCAGCCAGCAACTCGAGTTGGGCGCGCTTCAGATCCTCGTTGAGACCATTTCGATAAGCGGGCATGTCGAGTGCGCTGATGTACTGAGAGCGGAAGTGCGTCTCGACGGACGCCTCGAAGCGCTGAAAGAGAATCGAGGCGCGGTAAATTGTGGAGGGTGTCGTTCGCAGAAGAAGCCCCGCTGTACGGATCAAATCCACGCCATAGGCGGTGTATGCATCCCGCGCCGCAGCATCCGTCATGGTGACTGGGACGATATAAGAGCGGTCACCTGAACACCTTGACGAGAATACAGACAGCAACGCGAAAACGAGTGTGTTGGTGACAGTATCCGTACACCTGCGCAAAAGGGAAGAAGTGTGCGTGTTTCTGGGGAGTGAGCGCGCGTTGCTACAACTCCGCTGCAATATATATATCCCTCCAAGAGGCAGGGGCCTTCGAGTAGGATGTGTCTGCCTTCCCATAGCAGATAGATCATGGAAACCGTGAGTGATCACCGGCACGCGACGGTAAGGAGAGCGAGAGAGAAGACAATGAGAATTCGGTGTGTGTGTACGTATAGGAGAGAAAGGAGGGGGTAAGGAGACCATTGGAGGGCGCACAGACGACAGATGCGGAGTAACAGACGCCCGTCGTCTTCCCAGCCCCTGCACCGCCGTTGTGAAGGCTGCCTCTCCTGAAGACAAACGCAAACGTCAGGGGATCTACGTGTCCTTCATCGGGTCGACGTGCTGTTCTTGCAGACTGCTCCACATGATGCACAGGTTGAATGTGGAGGGAGAGTAGAGTGCCTTTTCCGGGTGGGTTCATGTGTGTCCTCTCCTTCTGTTTAGCAACTGTAGCCGAGCACAACATACCCCCATGTGCGCACGCTCACACATGCAAGGCTCTACTTCGGTCGAGGAAAGAGATGATAACACGTGTTGCGAATGAGCTCACTGGTACGCTCCATGATGCAGACGTGCACGCACATGTTCCTATGTGCCTCAGAGATCATCGGCGTCGCTCGGAGCACTTGGCCGGCGCTGCCGCTGCTGTTGCTGTTGTTTGCGATCCTCGCCACGCATGTAGTCCTGCAGCGTGGAGAACTCATCGTCTGTGAGGTCGAAGGCGGTGGGATCGACCGCCTGCAAATCCTCCTTGTTCCCCGTCACAAAGGCTTCCTTCATTCGACGGATCTCGTCCCGCGAGAAGACGTCGGCGGACTGGCCCTGCTCACGTGTCAGGCGATGCAGCATCGTCTCCATCTCTCGCTCCTCCGTCTCGATCTCTTGTGGCCTGTCCGCGTCGATCGACTCTCGCAGCTCCGCGTCTTTCATGAGGGTCACGTCCAGCTTGCGCGCAAAGGTCGCGTGATTCTCGCAGTGCGGGGATGGAGCGCAGAAACTGTCGAAGACGGCGTCGCGGTGCGCCGCATCGCTGATGTTACGACCAGCATTCGCTTCCTTTACAAGGCGGCTGGAGAAGCCGTCCATGTAGCCGCTGTCCATCCACTCCTCACAAAGCACCGCTACGGTTTCGCAAATTCGGCCGCACTTGCTGTAGTAGTCCACCACCCCCACGCTCATGTGATAGCGTGGCGTTGCAGCAGCGGGCCTGTCCGCGTCTCTCCTTGAAGGTGCCACCTCTTCCACTTGCAGAGCCACTTGGCGAATCCACTGGCCCTGGTCCTTGAAAGGAATACACATATTCTCTACCTCCTCCAGCACGTCGTCCTCGCGCACCTGCAGCCGTTTCCTCTGCCGCTCCTCGCGTTTCGCCTCTACTTGGTAGAGGGCGTTCACGACAATGAAGGAGCACACGTCGCAGCGCAAAGCATTCTGCACTATGGGGGGATAGGGGGTGTTCAGCGGCAGCTGTTTCCGGGCACTCGCGCACCCAACCACAGCGACCACCACGCATACTAGTAGCAGCAGCGCTGTCGTAACGAGCGGCCGCGTCGGAGCGACATGGGATGAAGGACTGCAACACGGCATCCGAAGGGTGTGCTTTGCGTATATGTTTTACGAACTGCAGGAGTGCTGAGGTGCTGCTGCTGCTGGTGGTGGTGGTGGCGGCCAATGTCCGCAGAGAGGAGGAGGGGGGTGGGGAAAGGCGAGGGTAAGTGAGCCCCACAAAGGGTGCAAGTGATTTCCTCCAATGGATGGCGGATGGTGCACGGGAGAGAGAGACAATGCAATGATAATGAAAAGAAACAAAGAGAGATGCAGTGTGATACGATAAAGTGCAGCGCAAGCCGCTGCTTGCCGGTGGCGCATGCAGCGAAACCAGAAAAAAAGGCGAGTCGAAGGGGACAGGGCCACAGTCATCGCCTTGTCGATCTGTCAAGACCGATTATGACGCGTCCTTTCCCCTCCTTGACATGCCTGCGTTTTTTTCTTGATTGCTGCTTCCACGCACGTGATCGGCACAACTCCTCCACCTGAACCGGCACAGCTGCCCTTCCATATGGGCAAACTGTCGCTCGGCGTTCCCGCGTTCCTCTTCATGGAATGAATTATTCATTCGGTTCTGTGTTCTTCGTTCCCCCGCCCACGGACTTGAGTCGGGGTTGCACGAGCATGCGTGCGTAAACGTGGGTGTGCTCCACGATTTGAAACAGCGGGGTACCCTTTGGCGGATTCGGTAAGGGTCGCGCACAGCACGCCAGCTAACGGGTCCAGGCGGCGACGGTATTCGATTCGTCTGCCAGCTCATCTGGTGTAGGTGATGTGACAAGGAAAACGAGGCGGTAGCCGACTCTCTGCATCCATCAACGCACAACGCGCCTCAACCTAAAGAGACCCCGCACGATTACACCCTCTTGGCAAAGACTTCGCGCGCGCGCCGCTCCAGCTCTGCCTGCTTGCGCTTGCTCTGCTCTGCGGGGGTGAGGGACACCTCTTCGGCGCCATCGTCCGTTGTCTTAGCATCGGGCACTGGGGCCTCGTACTGACTCGCGAGCCTTTGCAGGTTTCGCACGTGCTGCTTTTTCCGCTCCTGCGCGACCGGATCGTCGTCTTCCTCGTACATGAAGCAGAACACGAGGGTGCGTAGCCAGTCCGGCGTGTTTTCCCGCAGAGCCAGCTCGGTGGCCTTGGCGTGAAAGCGGCGGCGGAGCGGCTCCAGATGAGTCAGGAAGACATCCTCAAGGGCACAGAGGCGGCTCAAGGTGGGCAGACTACTGTCCATCTTCACCTCTTTGCGCACCATGTTCACGAATCGGTTCGTGCTGTACGGATTGTCTTCGAACCTCAGCAAAGTCAGAGCCGACGCCTCGCTCGGTTTCCTTGACCCCTTCCCTATCACCTCATCTGGGTCCGCGCCGTTGAAGAGCAGCTGCAGCTCCTCCTCTACTGCTGTCCGTCGGCTCGGTGACAGCTTCGACGTCAGCAGCCCCCACGTCTTTGCGTTTTCGATGTCCTCCTCGCGGAGTTGCTGTGCCTGATGCTCCACAAGCTTGCCAAGAACCTTTGCGGCCCCCGGTGCCAAGTCCATGGCGTGGTCGCCAAAGCCGCAGCACACAAAGCAGTTGAAGGAGCTGCCGTTGCGGTCGACGATAGGAACACCGTCAGGGGTGAAGGCTCGGACGTACTCGCGCACACGGACGACGTTGCTGCCGCACCCGGCCCCGGCTGACGTAGAAGACGAGCTGAGAGGGACCGACCAGCCGCACTTGACTCGCAAATACGACTCCAGTCGATGGAGCTGCCGCGACACCAGTGCGTGGGTTTTGGTTTTGAAGGTGCTGTCCAGGGAGAGCAGCCCTTGCAGCACAACGTCCTGCGGTGTTGGCAGCACCTTTGACTGCATCATGGAGGCGACGGCCGATGACCTGCTGGGGGGCCCGCCGTCACGATTTTCGGAGAACATGAGGCTACTGGGCCACGTGTAGCCATAGAGACTGCAGTGACTGCTGAGTAGCGCCAGTGTGCCTGGGGCAGGTCGCGCAAGGAAGTCTGTCACACCATCGTGGCTGGACGGGGCATATACCTCCGGGGAAGACGAAGTCGCTGCGGCGGCTGTGGATCGGTGCGGCTTGCACTGAAAGAGAGACCAAATTGCATCTTTGAGGGCACCGCTCGGTTGCTGCACCACCGCCGAGAGCCCGCTGAGACCCAGCACCGGGAGGCGAGAGTTCGGTAGGGTCATGGTGCCCGTGCTAGCGCCCGCTGCAAGGACCACCACATCGTACCCTTCGCTGGCAAAAAGACGCTGCTCGGGGTGCAAAGGATCGGGCTTCGACACGCGAATGCTCCTGGTGGATTCGACGTCGTACTTCAGGTAGGTGACGGCGTCCTCGAGGCGCTCACCAAGGGCAAACTGTACGTCGTAGTCTCGCCTGCACACCTCTGCCAACGCTCGGGTCCAGCCAACGGGGTCGACCATCAGAGGCTCCCCGTGCGCTGTCACGGCGGCCTCTTTCCGCTCGTTGAGAACCGTTACCGGCCCCGCGAACACGTGCTGATGCAGGTGCGGGTACTTGCTCACGAGTTCGCACACGACCGAGTGACTGACACAAGATAGGTTGTTTGTGTAGGTCATCACCTCGGAGTCGGAGAAGCAGGACCGAAGCCGACCCCACATCCAGCGGTACACCACTGGGTTGAGCAGCGTGTTAAAGAGGTGTTCCCGGGCGATCAAATCCGGGCAGGCGGTAGGGAACAGCATGCCACGCAGCACTTCTGTGCGGAATGCCGTCCGAGCCAGTGACGGCTCGATCAGTCCGACGCCCACAAAAGGAAGGGAGAACCTGGTCTCGCCTCCCGCGATATCGCCGCGACGTTCAAAGACAGTCACCTTGAAACCTAGTTTGGCGAGCTCGTAGGCGACATGTACACCGGCCACACCAGCACCAACGACCGCGGCGCTTGGGGCAACCAGCGATAATCGCTCCGTCGGGTTTGAGGGAGGTGAGTCGCTGGCCGACGTAACCACCGGTGGCATCCGAGACCCGCGCTGTCCCATGACGCTCCTCGCGACGGGGAGGGAAGAAGTGCAAAATACGGAAACCAGAATAAGGCGAGAGGGTCAGCCCGCACGGAGAGCCTGCGGTTCGTCGGAGCAACGTTGGCCAAGTCGGGACAAAGTTCAACAGGAAGCCACGATGAAGAGAGAAGGGAGCTCCGAGGACACGCACATCACCAGAAAGACATCAATGAAGGGCACTTCGCTGGCGTGAGCAACGCAGCGCTTTCTTTTTTTTCTCCACAGTCGCGGCTATGCAGCCACACAGGCCGCACAGGTGCAGATCAAGCGCCGCACAGAGGCTTCAAGAACCTGCGCAACGGAACCTTGCCAGCGGTGATGACTTTTTCTCCAAGAGCAGTGGGGAACTACCCTGCCCGGTGAGGATTGGGACCGTACAAGGCACGTGCGCAGAGGTGCGGCGGAAAAGGGGGAAAGGAAAGGGAAACGCAGAGGAGACGCAGATCGCGACAAGGAGACGAGACGTGCATGGATGACACTACCTGAGCCTGGATGGGATTCGAGGGTTGCAGACAATGATGGTGATCGGCCCGCCACCGCGCTCAACGAGCTTTACAGCTCTCTCACGTACACATACAGACACACATACACAAGAGATGCCATGACCGCGTCACGGTCTCCGTGGGTGTCACGTGACACACAACGCCAGAAAAAGGACTATGGACGCTCTATTTTAGCGACTGCGCCAACGCTTCTGCCCTCAACTTGTTTTTCTTATGCCCGTTGTTTGGATGGGTGCACACTGCGTACTTGAGGTGACCTCTTTCTTCTCCCTGCTCGCCTTCTCCCTGCGCTATGCTCACCCTCCAACGACGACAGGGTGTGAGGGAGGGGGGGGGTGCCGAGTGGCGCTGAACTCATGGACGGTGGCAACGAACGGACACCTTGAGCAATGACGATGTTTTCTGCGAGTGTGTTAGACGCGTGTTAATCGAAACAAACAAACAAACATGGAGGAACAACACGAGCAGAGCACAGCCACAGATGCGCACATGCAGTGCGTGCATGCCGCACCTTTGCGACGCAGACGCTGACAAACATGCAACATGGCTTTCAAGACCTTGTTGACGTTTGCCCCCACGGATCGCGTGCGGGCGCATATTTCGTGTGTTCCAGACCCCCCGAGCGTGCGTTACGAGGCTGCTCTTAGAAAGTCTGGCGCGGCGTCCTGCAGCCACTCCTCCTGCACCACCGACACGTCCTTCATGTACCGCTTCGTGGTACGCACGACGCTGTTAAAGATCACCAGCGCAGGTTTCCTGCGATGGGTAAAGAGGACGCTGGAGGGGTGGATGTGCACCGGCAGCTGCCCCACGATGGTCTGGTATATGCCGAGTTTTGCGTTGTAAAAGGCTGCGTTCAGGAAGTAGCCGAAGCAGAGAGCACGACGGAGCAGTTCTGCATCAAGCAGCTTCCTCGTGCGCTCGGTTGCCCCGTTAGACGCCCCACCACCACCGTGCCGCAGCTCTTCGTAGCGCTCCAGCAGATCGTTGGTGTCATCACCGCTTTCGGCGCGGGGGCGCTTGTGCGGCAGAGTGGAGGAGTCACCACCATTGCCCACTCGGAGGTACCGCAGAGACGCGGGGATAATCTTGGCGAGTAGCTCGCTGTCGCTCTTCTCTTCCAAAATGCTCTGCAGCTGCGTAATGATGTCCTCGACCTTCAGCATCTGCCGGTGGCTCATGGCGTTGGATTCACACCATGCCTTGCGCTGGCCCCGCGGGGAGCGGCAGTACGCCTGGTAGATGCTGAGGAGCGTCGCGTGATCGCCAGCGGACTTGGCAAAGGCGGCACGGCAGCGGTCAGCAACCTCCTTGAACTCGCGCGAGGTGAGAAAGAGGTTGTCAGTGCTAGCCATGGCAATCACGATAACAGCCTCACGGGCGACGCCGAGGGCCTTGGCGGCCAAGAGAACCATCGCTGGCATCGGCTCAATCGGAAAGTCCGTCAAGCGGTCGCCCAGGGCCGTGATGTGGCCCGCCTTGTCGAGGGCTTGTAACAGCATCAGCGTCTCCTCCGCCTTCGCCACGGCGCGCGGGCGAGGCATGTCCATGAACTCGAACGCGAGGATATTGTGGATGTGGAGGCTTTTCATTTGAAGCACAACGCTGAGCAGACTACTTCGGCGTATTTCTGGAATTGTGTTCTCGCTCAGGTTCTCAAACGCGTTCGCGGTGTAGAGGCGGTAGCACTTGCCGGCTGCCACGCGACCGGCGCGCCCCGTGCGCTGCGTGGCCTGCGCGCGGCTAATGTCCACCTCTGTCAGCATCTCCATCCCGGAATGGCTATTGTAGTACTTTGCCTTCACCACGCCGCTGTCCACGACGTAGCGGATACCCTCCACCGTGATGGATGTCTCAGCGATGTTGGTGGCGAGGATCACCTTGCGCTGCTCGTTCATGTTTGGCTCAAAGACAAGCAGTTGCTGCTCGTACGGCATCGCAGCGTACAGGGTCAGAACTGAGAAGTCAGGCACGTCGTTGGGCAGCAGCTTCATGCGCTCCAGCAAGATGCGCTTCGCGTCCTCGACTTCTTCCTGACCCGTCAGGAAACACAGAACATCGCCGGCCGGCTCCGTCTGGTGGATCAGCAGGATGGTGCTAATGGCTGCCTCGACATAGTCCGCCTGCGGCTCCACCGTGTGCATGATGGTCACCGGAAACATACGGCCGTGCACGACGCCAATTGGGGCATCCCACCAAAACTTCGAAAAGTGCTCCGCGTTCAGCGTAGCGGACATGACCACAATCTTCAGCGAGTCGTCGCGCTGACGTGCGATCGACTTCAGCAGGCCAAAGAGCACGTCTCCGTGCAACGTGCGCTCATGGGCCTCGTCGAGGATGATGCAGCCATACTTGGACAGCACAGGGTCAGCCTGAATCTCACGCAGCAGAATACCGTCCGTGAGAAATTTGATGCGTGTGGCGTTGGTGCATGTGTCATCGAAGCGAACAGCGTAGGCCACTTCGCCGCCGACGTTCCCGCCGCGTTGCCGGGCGACGTGCCGTGCGATGCTGACGGCCGCGACACGGCGCGGCTGCGTGCACCCTACGATGCCAGCACCAGGACGCTTACTCAGGATATCGTCCCAAACGTACTGCGGAATCTGCGTCGTCTTGCCCGATCCGGTCTCGCCAACGACAATCACGGCTTGGTTCTTGCGAATCATGCGCACAATGGAGGCCCGTGCTTCGGTCACGGGGAGTTCTGGGCTGCTGCTCGCCATCATGTACTCGAGCTCAGGAAGAAGGGTGTGCTCTGCTCGTTGCCAAACAAACAAACAGACTGCACATAAACGCGAGCGTCGCCGGTGCGTTTTAGTGATGTTCTCCGTGACGAGGAAACAGGGTGATTGGGTTTGGTGGAGACAAGTGATGGCACGAGGACGCGAGAGAGCGACTCACAGGGAGTCCGACGCAAGCGATACGGTGGCGCGCATGACAAGTCTACGAGGGCCGGCGGCTCAACAGAGCACTGCCGGATTCGTGGACTGTGGCCACCTACCGCAAGGGGGGACGGCGTTGGGGAAGGAGATGCAAAAAAAAAACCGATGATGCTGCCCAGCTATTTCATTTGCTTGTCTTTGCCTTCGTTGCCAGGAACATCATCCCTGGTTAGCGTACACGTTTAATTTGTAAGAAGCGACCGCGTCTCTGCGCCTCTCAACCCTCCCCTCCCCCAACCCCTCACCCCCGTGCACGCGTGCATACCTATGCAGAGAGAGAGCGGGAGGGCGAATGGGCCATGCACGGGTGCGAAAATGACAGGCAGACACACCGACGACGTTCGACGTAGACAACCAACCTGAAAATGGCGAGCCTTGCTCAGACTTCCGACCATCCGTGTGAGGGGGTCCGCGCGGACGTGAAACACGTGTGCGCCGGCACGCACTCAAACGTCCAGAGTACGACGGGCAACGCCGAGGTTCGCCGCAAGTGTATCCGCGTCATCGCCCCATACGTACACAAACCTCGCTTCCGGGGTGGCGTCTGTTTTTTTTGCTGCCCGACACGCCTCAGGTCAGACCTCAACCGCAGAGCGAGGCCAAATCCCCGCCAAAGAGATACTCCTCCGGTACAGAGTTGAAGAGCTGCTGGAATTGGTAGGAGCTGAATATGTAAAAGGGGATATCGATGGGCTGCAGTCGTGTCCACTCCGCTCGCGCCGCGTCGCCAATGGGCGTCTTGGCGCGCAGCGCCGTCGATAGTAGCTGGTGGCTCGGGTAGGTCGCTTCCGCCCACATTTCCGCGACGGCGAGCCCAGTCATGATGGGCATCGTGCGGCCGCGGAGAAAGCGTGGTAGCTTGTCATGGAACATCTTAAAGAAGACGTACACGGGCGGTGCCACAACGCAGGCAGGGGCCAGAAACAGCTGGTACTGGATGAACCGATACGAGGCCCAGAACCTCTTCTCTTCCTTGGTCGCCGGCAGCTCGTCCGACATGCAGATGTGGCGGCAGTTGTCCATCAAGATCTTCACGTTGCGCACTTTCTCGCGCGTGTGACGCTCGCTAGGGATCGGAAAGAGGGGAACGCGGTACCGTAGCCCATCCGTGCCGGACCAACTTCGCGTATCTGGGTCGTACACGCCAGGGTCGCTGTCCTCGGGTGCCGCCGCCTGAAAACTTGTCTGCGTTTGGCCAAGCACAACTTGAATGAAGTCCACCAAGAAGGCGGTTAAACCGCTGCACATGTCAAGAAGAGACGGCACATTGTTGCCGATGCCCGTGTTGTAGTGAGACATGTGGGACACGGAGAGGGAACTAAACAGGAGCAACAACACCAAAAAGGAGGCGCAACCGTACCTCACTCTGTTCTCCGTACCGGCGTGAATAAGCGGAGGCCGTGCGCTGCCGGTGGTGGTGCAGGGAGCGTCGCCGGAGCAGATGTGACGAGAACAGAAGATGTGTTGACACCGGTATGATGAAAAGATTGCATTTGACCGTGAAGGGAACGGAAAGAGAAGGGGCACACGCTCGCGGTGCTCACCCCTTCGTCTTGAGGCGGTACTCTCGACGGGTCGCAGTTCTTTGCTGTGGTGGGCCTGCCTGTTGACTTGTTGAGCATGCTCCTTCGCAAGTCCCTCCCGTTTCGCCGCATTCGTGTACCTGCACAGAGGGGTGCAAGAGAGCAGGAGTGTTTGGTTGCTTTGCGGCAGTGGCAGTTATAGGTGCGGTAGTTCGGGGGATATAATTCAGAACAAGCAAACAGTTCGACTGTGACACGAGGCCCAACCAAGAAACGGCAGTCGCGGGCTACTGATTCCATGACCGCGTTTCCGGGCGATGGGGGATGGCGAGCAAGTTGCGATGGATGTCGTCCTGCCGCATCGGTTTGTGAAAAATCTTTCGACTGCGAGGTCCGTAAAAGTATTCGAGGCGCTTCGTCGGCTCGAGTACCCACGGCTTGCCCTTGAAGCGATCTCGCAGCTCCCTCATCTGCTTCATTCGCAGGCCACTGTGAATCTCTGTGATGGACGGAGGCCTCAGCTGCGCCGTTGTCTCGAGAGGCCGCGCGGAGGCGCACGCCCGATCCAGGCGCTGCGCCATCACCTCCGCAACGTGCGTCATTTCTTCTCTCTTATCCACACAGCGCATCTCGTCACATATCTCGGCAGCACGCAGCACCATCGCCACGGCGTCGGGGTGTGAGTGCGAGCATCCCTGGGCAAACTGCGCGCAGCCCTCGACGTACTGCAGGAAGGTGTCCTGGTCTGGTTCTGGCAGTTCGTCAAAGACCTTTATCTGACCGGAGAGGCGCATCTCGCTGAAGCATTCGAGCGCCTTGAGCAGCATCTTGGCTTTGTCATATCCGCGATTGTTGTCCTTCACCTTCCACCGTTCCGTCATGAGCGCCACCAGCACGTTGAGCCGCTCCGCCGGTGGCAGGTCTTCGAGGCGGTTTGTGGACATGACATAAGCGTCGTTGTCGCTGTCGTCGCGCAAAACCGCAAAATTCTCCGTAGCCTCGCGCTCGTGGCCGACCTCGGAAACAAGCTCGTAGTTGTTGCCCGCCGTCAGCCACCAGTTACGCGCAAAGCGGTGGCAGTCCTTTACCAGACTCTTGTAGCGTGCGTGCGGGTACTGGTGCAAATTGCGGAGGCCGCGTCGTTGCACCATTAGGGACGAGCAAGCGCAAGACATGAGCGTCGAAGAGGGAAGCGATGCGCATGCGTGCAGCTGCGCCGCGGCAAATGTGCACGCTCCTGATAGCGATCGCTGCATCGCTAAGAGGCTACTCCGCTACGTGGTGCGAGAAGAGGGTGAAACCCCGAAAAAAAAACACCTGCAACTCAGCTGAGGCAAGAAACAAAGCGCGAGGGAGAGGGGAGGGGAGGGGGTGTCGAAAGAGGGCAGCGTTCACGCTGACTGACACGTGCGCGTGGGCGGACGCTACACCGCGCGATCACCACCCAAAACGCTGTCACACGCCCCCAGTCCAACAAGTGTGCTTTGCTACGCGTTTTTCAAGAATTCGCACAGCAGTGACCGGCACATCAGGGAAAGGATGAGGACAGCGTGGGAGTGATTAGGAAACACACACGTGGAAGCGCTGCTTCGCTTTCGAGTTTGGGTGTGACACAAGGTGCCTCTTCCTGTGGCGCCATGGTCTCTTGGGAACCGCAGTCGCACGCAGTCAAGACACACAAGACCCACGTGCACACAGCAATGTGTGCGATCACCCACGTTATCGGGCATTCAGCTATTTCTCAGCCTTTACGTTCGAGTGCGGATTCGAAGCAAGGAGTGGACGGGTGATATGCAGAAGAACACTGCGGATCGCCCATCCTGCGCAGTTGCTTGCTCTGAGCGGCAAGTTCCGTCGATCAGTGAACTGGACAAGTCCGCCGCAGAAGCACAGCGATACGCCTCCAACCGTCGCTATCCACTATCGGGAGAGGGTAAACACACGGAGCCGCACCGTCTATGTGCTTCACTAGAGATCTCTGTCCCCCTCCACTCACACACGCAGGAACGTCGCACACATCAACAAGGCGACCATAGAAGTCCGTGGCTATCCTTTTCGTTTTTTTCTTACACAACGTGCCCATCCCACCACGCACACGCCAGCAAAAAAAAAGTATACACGCCTCCGCAACCACAGTGCCACAGCCCTCTGGCCGCAACATCTCCCGGTCGCCGAGAACGAATCGCGCCATGCGTCCAACAGCATCTGCCCACCCCTTCCTCGGCTACGTGCTGCGCGGTCGGCGTCGGAGGGCTCTGCTCGAGGGCGGTGGCGGTGGCGTCCGCCCTGCGGGGTTACAGGGGGTGGGGGCCGGGCGCGTGCCGGATGAGCTCCGAGGAACAAGTCAGCCAGCCTCCGGTGAGAGCCCTTCCGAGCCCCGGCGACCTGGCCGTGCGCCATGCTTCTCCCTCCACGTTCGGGTCTGGAGGACTCGAGGGCGCTGATTCGGGGCTCTCCCTCGCCATGCTCCCGGCACACGTGCCCTCCACATCGGCGCACCGGGTCGGGCGCAGGAGACGCCGCATGCTCTGCGCACACATGCGCCGCGACGGGTGTTACGCTACCAGGGGTTGGCGGCAACAGGGGGCCAACTGACAAGCATGTGCCTGTGCACAGAGAACCGAGAGTGCGCTTACGTGTGGTATATCGCCGTCACGGTGGGTAGTCAGCTGGCTGTAACGGTGTGATGACCGCATGTCTCTACTGCACAGAACCAAAGCAGACCTGTCTGTCGACACCATGAATGATCACTGGGCCATGACGCCATGCAGAAATGATTGACCACCATCAGCACACGCATGTGCGTCAGGCATCAGCTGTGAACTTGCCCTTCTTCACGGCGCGCTGCAGAGAGCCCTTCGACCCCCCGGCCTTTGCCTTCGACGTCTTCTTCTTGTTGGCGTACGCCGGGACCCGCTCATTCCGCTCTGACTGGATTTGCTTCGTGACCGCCAAGCGATCTTTTGAGCGCTTCTCATGGTAGCGCTTGCCGTGGTACTCGTCGCGAGGTGCCCGTTGCTGCGGAGGTGAAGCTGCGCCGGCTGCGCTTGCAGCGGCCCGCCCTTGGTCCTCAACGGCCGCCAATGTCTCCGTGTCCAGCTGCCCTGGAGCATAGTCGTCAGCACCTCCACCACCACGACGACGCTCAAGTCCGCGTCGCACGCCACCGCCATTGTCGTCACCGACGCTGTCGGAGGCATCGTCGATAATGTCCCCGCCTGTGAGGTGAACATCTTGCTGACCGTCGTCCAGTTCATCTTCGTACATGATCTCGTTCAGCACGCGAATCTTCATCTTCATCTCCTCGTCAATGTCGAAGGCGTCCGATATGTAAGACTGAGGGTCATTCATGGTGATCTTGTACGCGGTCTCATCCTCCACTTCGTCATCGTTCGCACCGCCGTCGGTGTAGCCGGCGTCACCGTCCGAGTCCGTCAGCATCTCGTACAGATCACGACCCATAAGGCGATAGAGCGTGTCAGGCTCAAAGTTGTCGTCAAAATCGTTCAATGTCAAGTGCGCTGAGGCGTCGGTGCGAGTCGCTGGAGACTCTACTGTGCGAATGCTGGTAGCGGGGGCAGCAGCGTCATCGACCCCGGCCTCCTGTGCCGCCAGTGCTGCCGCCAGCTCCGCGTCGGACTGCCCAGACGCCGTCAAAGGCCCAACGAGGTGAGGTGGCAAGTTCTCCATACTTGCATCCATGATGAATTGCTCCACGTCGTTGCCGTAGAAGTTCAAGGCGGCGCGAACGCTAGCAGCGCTAAACTGCGGGAACACCTCCATGACCATGGCGACGAGAGGATCGTCGACAATGTCTGTCGCGGCGGGCGCTGGTGATGGGGACGACGATGCCGGAGCAGGGTCTACAGAGGCGGCGTCAGCGACGGCGCTGCCTGCCGGGAGGCCGGCCAGTGCGCTCGTCACAGTGTCCTCCGAGGCACCCAGCTTTGACGCCTCCTCGGTCGTCACGAGGTGACGCGCGAGAAGATCGTCGATGTGCACGCCCTGGCGCACGACCTCGAGCAGCAGGAGCTCGAAGAATCGCTGCCGGGAGCCGCGGACGCCCTCTGCAAAGTCGTTGCTGTCCGAAATGTCCTTTGTAAGCGTCAGCATTACCTGGCCAAGCGCCTTCTCGCCCGCGTCGTCAGCGAAGTGAGGTGGGGGGTACAAGAAGTGAATGAGGCCCAAGAGCGACCCGTTGCCGTACGCCTGCAGCGTTTCCTGAATAAAGCCACGCCCGTGCTGACGCAGGTACTCACGCAAGTGACTGTAAGTGCGATTGGTCAGCTGTGGAACGCAATAGACGTCCGCGTCCTGCCGCCGACGCGGCCCCTGTGTGGCGTAGGTGTGATACAAGAGCAAGGCTGACGATGTGTTAATCGCGGCATTCACAACAACGGAGTTCGCACGGCTCAGGATTGGCCGCCGCGGTGTGAGCTCATCGCAGACCATGATGAAGTGCTGCAGAACCGGCGAGAGGACGTCGACAATGACGCGCAGCGCCCGTAGTGTCCGCGGCAAGGGCATGTAGTCTGAGAGGAAGGGGGCGCACTGCACCACAGCCCAGAGCTGCTTAGTGATGCGGTACACCTGCTCAAAAGAGACGAGGATGTCGCCCGGCTGACGCTGGAAGCGGCCTCGCTGCAGCTCACGCGCGCACCGCCCGGCACATCGGTTGACGCCGTCCCACCACGTCGGCATAAACGTGTTGAGCGTGCAGAGGTAACCAGGGTTGAGAAGGATCAGGGAGGTGAGGGTGACGGAGGCGGCGGCGCCGCTGTGGCGGAGCAGCAGCAGCGACATGGGAAAGAGCACCTTCCACGGCAGGAGGACACCCAGCCGCGCTGCTAGGCTTGCCGGATCGACATGGCGGCGCAAGCACAGATCGGTGCCGGTCGCGATGCGAATGAGAATTTCAATGACGCGCTGCTCTCCGTTTGGCGCCACAGCCTTGCGCTGCGCCCTTGAATGAGAACTGTGGGCGTGGTCTACGACGGTGATCACGTTCACCAACACCACCGGCAGGCGGTCGTGGTTCGCCACGACGATCCAGAAGGTGATATCATCTGCCTCAGCTAGTAGCTCAATACCGGCCCACAGTTTTTCAGAGAGGTCGACGGAGCTGAAGAAGGTGCTGCAGACCGCACCGCCTGCATCTGGAAACGCGTCCTGCAGTGAAGAGGACATGTCGCTCGTCAACAGCCTGAATGGGAGGGGTGGGATCACACTGCGTCGTGCTTCTCTTGCCTCAAGCCAGAAGAGACAATCCTGCGAGGCCCCGTAAAATCGGTAACGCTCAATCAAGTCGAGTGGGGAACAGAGAGGTAGATGAACAGCGCAGCGGGAAGCGAGTTACAGTGCTAAGAAGAAGGGTAAAAAGTCATCACCGATAGAAACTGCGATGGGGTGGGGTGGGGGGATAAGCCGCAAAGGAGGCCGATGGCTGTCAGTGCTGCTTCTGCTGGTCACAAATCGAATGCAAGACATGAGCAAGCACACACTAACGCCGCTACTACTCTCTCCTCTGCCTACCACGAGCAAGAATTCTTTTTTTTTCGGTTTCTCGCGAGTTTCACTTAATCAGCGAAATGATGTGTCGGCTCAGGTATCCACAAAGCGAGAAAGAGTAGCGGTAGAAAAACGTTCGAGACGCATCGTCACGATACGTGTGGGACAGTGTTGATTGCAGGAGGAAGAACAGTACAATACGCAGACAACCGCGCGACCCTTGGCATCTGCGTAAGCAGAAATATCCGCCACTCAGTGCAGTCTCTCCCCCCTCCCACACACACCTCTGCTGCATCCGTGCCACAGTGGCGTCGGCGTTTCGGCTCATGGAGGAAGATGCTGTCACTCTGTGCTGCTGCTTTGGCAGAGGGATCGGCAGCTGCTGTAGCGCCGGCAACTGAAGGCGAGAGGGAATGAGCAGATGCAGCAGAGAAGCGTGAACGTACAACAAAGGAGAAGAGTATCGCGTCTGCGTGCTCCCGGTTCACTCACCGCACGAAACCGGCACGCCAGCTGCGCGCGCGGCTTGTGCTGCATCAGGTCTTGCGGACAATGCCGCTCAGCAAGAAGCCACCATTTGAGGTGGTGATGCGGCGGACACCTGTGGCGATGTGTGGGCCGACGCCCACGCCAAAAAGTGCCAAAGGACACGACGCACTCGGCCGCGGGGACGGCACGACACGACACACATGTTTCTGCGGCGGCGTGCCTGTCACGGCGCGCTCCCGGTGCGAGTCAGCAGGATGAAGGGCCTCACGCGATGCATCAGAGAACGCGCGGTGCCTCCCTCGCGACAACGGCGAGGAGAAACATGAAGGAGTGAGTTCTCCCTGGCAGGAGCAGTGGGTCGAGCTCCGCAACGGCGATGTGGTTGTTACGATCGGGGGTGGTGGTGTCACCTAGAAACAGGTTACACCCTCTTGGTGGCCATGATGGGAGTCGCATGCATGCTCCATCGTCGACGAACTCATCGGTGTGTCTCTAGAGGAAGGGAGGAAGAGGTTGTAATGTAATCCAGTCGCACTGATACGCGCACGGGAATGGTGCGCGAAGCGGAAATCGCGAAGTTTTTTTTTCTTACTGACATGCACACCATCGAGTGATGCGCGGGCGAAGGTGGTGTGGTGGTTTTAGCATCAAGCAACAGGAGAGAATCCAACGGACAAGAGATAAGATGGACGAGAGCACGCGGGGAGGAGGGGAGCGGGAGTGAAGGGCTCTTGCGCACATCAAGATGAATGCAGCAAGCGATATAAAAGCTAGAAAACCCTATCAACAGGGGTATACGTGAAGTGAGCATTTGAGAAAAAAAAAGTGGCGGCGAGGAGAGAGTGGCGCGCGACTGGCAGGCTCGTTTCATTGCGCAGTGTCCGCATGTTACCCCCATCTTGCGGCATACTGTGTCAAGAATACTGTAGATGAAGATCAGTGGTGGTGAGACGAGCATCACGAAACCAACTTTCTCCGCTCCAATGCTCGCCCCATCCCATGATCGCACACGCACCCACAGAAAACACAAGACATGGTCCGAAAATGTTCTTTCGGCGTTCCAGAGAAAGGAGAAGCAGACCCCACTTCGCACACGAAAAAGAAAAAAACGGCGAGTTCCGCCGCGGTGCTGACTACTAAAAAAATCAACCGTGGGTGACGGCAAACACGCCGACGTGCGAAAATGACAACGAACGCCTGAAGGACGGTGTGCGTCTTCTGGAGAGCGAGAAATGCGATGGGTGGCAGTGTAGCGCAGGTGAACCTTCGCACATGTTCTCCCAGAACGAACGTACGCTGAACATCGCCATTCTTCTTCGCGTGACGCGTCGGTGCCAATCACAAGCGCGCTGGCCGCCTCTACGCTTTCTTGCTCTCTTCCAACTTACGCACGTACTCCACAAAGTCGTCCATGGCGACCGGCCACGAGTCCTCGTCGTCGTACGCATCGTAGTTGTCGAATTGGGCAAACAGCAGTAGTTGCGTCCAGGTATCAAACGAGACCCCAGACTGCTCAACGGCAACCCTGCCTGATGTGCTCTCTGTCGCCTTCTCACCCAGGACTGTGATGAAGTCAAGCCACTGATTAATACGCGGAAAGCACACGTACGCGGTGAACTTGCGGCGCGCCTCCTCCGCCGTGAACGACACCGGCGATGCCGAAAAAAAACACGACCACAACTCCTTCGCGCTATCCACGCGATCAGAGGCGTCATTGCCTTTCAGGCACCAGTTGTACAGAAACTGGTAGAACTTGCTGCGCTTCTCCTCGTTATTGCGAATGGTGTTGTTGAGGTCGACGATTGCGCCATGGACGGCAGCGAATAAGGGGGCGTATGCGTTCTCCCTGGTGGGCGGGGCGGCGCTGCGGGGAAGCTTGCTAATGAGGCCTGCCATCCACGCCACGAAGTGCTTCTCCGATATTTTGTAAATGCGCTTCGCTGACTCGTCTACGGCGAAGGCCAAGAGATAGAGTGACAGGTCCTCGAGGTTCAAGCACGTCGCGGTGGCAAGCGACTCGAAGTGGCCAATTTCCAGAAAGCGCTCGACGTCCGCCACCGCCGGGGCGGGGATCTGCTTATAGATGTAATCAAAGGCCTCCTGCGCCACGTTCGTCTTGGGCGGATCACTGCCCTTGGAAACTGTTAAAAACCCCATCAGGGATCCCACGCAACGGCTACGCTAGACAGCGGGTTTGTGTGCCAACACCAAACGTCTACAAGCGGGCACGGCAGGCAACTCACAGTCACAGCAGAAGAGCAGGTAAAGCGGTCGGGGGTGAGGTAAGGTGCGGCAGCAGGGGGGGGGTGAGGCAAATATGGTGCGCGCAGACGGCACACACGCACTGACAAAGAGGCACAACAACACAAATAGGGCTGAGGAGTGAGGGACGCGCGCGAAGGGCTCCGGAGAGGACGATAGCCGGAGGGGTGGGGGTGGGGTGGGGTGCGTAGGGCGAGAAAAAAGCGGAGGAGAAAGTCAAACTCGCAGGCGACAGTCCCACAAACGTCACCACGCGCTAATGATGGTTGCTTCAGAGGGGTAGCCCTAAATCACATAGAGGCTGAAACACATACACACACGCACACAAACCAAGTGGGGCCTGAGTAGTCCATACGCCTGTGGAAAGCTCAGTGCAAGCAAAGGCGGGCCCTAGGCAGAGCGACGCACGCTCGAGCGCAGGCAATCAGTAAAGGGGTGTATAAAAACAACTGTAGTTAAGTACAGGGTGCTGTTCCTTCCTGACACCGCAGGCGACGCACGCGCACACACACAACGAGTAGGATGCCACATGTGAGGAGAAAAAAAAACGGTTTGGAGAACGAGGCAGAGGGGAGAGTGGGATGGATGTGTGCGTGTCCCAGGAGAGGTAACACACCTGCATAGGTGCAATCGCGCAATAACCCTGCAGCGCGCAGACGGGCAGGGATAACGTGAAGCATTTCAGAGGGCCGATCAGGAGACCCTAGCTGTCCCGGATGGTGGGGTCAGAGGAGGGAGAGGACGAGGTGTCGCGAGAGGCAACGTCTCCGAGACCCACCGCACCTCGTTTTGCTACTGTTGCGGTGGCCGTGGGAACATGGTCGATTATGAACTGCAGTGGCTTACAAAATTCATACGAGAGAGGAGGCAACACACACACACACACAAAACGCACGCACAGATAAACCACGAAAAAAAAGGCCAAAGCACACTTAGAGGCGCAGCAACGACGTGAGCGACGAAAAAAAAGGTTATTCGCCGCTGGTGGGCCGCAGGCGCTGAGCCCTTCACGTTTTACCGGTTTGTAATGTAGCGCATCCGCGCCGGGTCCGTTCGCTTGACACAGTCGCACACGGTATGGATGTTGCACTTGCGCTCCCCTGTCTTGATCCACTTTCCTCCCTTGCCTTGCCTCACCTCAAAGCTGACGTTGCGACAGCTCACCATCGTCAGGTCCCCGCGCTTGTGCTTTACCTTGCCTTTGCTAGTAAGCTTGCGCGGGCGATCCGCCATGGAAAGTTTGCGCTTCTGTTTTGGGGCCTTCTTGGTGCGCTTGCCCATTGTTGAGAGAGTGTGTGTGTTTTGTTCTTCCTCTTCTCCAGTGAGCCGTAGAGCCTGACTGGCGCCAGAGGAGTGCAGAGCACATGAAATTGCGCACGCAGGGGTTTCCATTATAAGAGGTGGCGAGATAGGAGAGAAAAGCAACTGGAGAGAGAGGCGGCGACATACACGTGTGCGAGCGCTTGGAGAGCAGCAGACGCTCAAGGGCGGCAGTCAGAGGACTCAATCTGTTCGTCGTGCTCGCTCCCTTCCGTTTTTTTTATGGGTTTGATCTTTTCTCTAGCCCCCATAACGTTCACTTCTCAAAGTACAAGAGACAAGTGAGTGCGTGTGTGTAGGGCATGCACGACTGAAAATATATTGAATAACGTTTTGTGTGTGTGCGTGTTTAGATGACAGAGTTTCGTCATTCCACGTTCAAATCTACATCTCCACAACAGATCAGCGCCAAGGTGCGAGGTGGTGGTGGTCGTGGGAGGGGAGGGGGGGGGTGAGCAACGTCTGTGTTCACGCATACCGACGACGTCGATGCATCTAGTGCGCGAAGCGCCTTTCGGTCGCCACGGAGAGAGAGGTCTCGTGCCTGCACTCCCCACTGAAGATACGCACACGCACACATGCAACGAGTCGTTAATGGGACGCGGCAAACTGCAGTAGTCGCATGGCTTCTGGCAGGTCGGTGCAGGGTTGCAGACACTCGCAACACTGGACCAGCTGCTCCGCTTGCATGTCGTATCGCCGTTCCCACAGGTTGGCAAGGAGCTGGCGGATGGCGTCGTGCTGGCACGGGCCTGTGCGGCCCATCTGCAGAAGGGCCTTCAGCGTCCGCATCAAGTCGTCCGCAGTCATGTCCACGCTGTGCGCCTCGACAGCGGCGCAGAGCGGCTCCAACCGGTGCGACTCCTCCCGCGACGCCGCTCCAAACGTCGCCGCCACGCGGGTCAACACCTCGGTCAACGCGGAGGGAGCATTCGGGACTGTAGTGCGGAGGTGCTGTGGTTTGATCTGCTCCGTCAGCTCCAGCACCCGCTCCTTCGGTACTGTCGACCACGTGCGCAACAACACCTCCACAGGATTCTCGTCTGACTCCAGCTGCGGCGCGCGGGGTATGCGCGGGTGGTCCTGAATACCACAGTACAGCAGCGCGTTCATGACGTAGGGACCCTCGTGCGGCTCCATATCCTTGAGCTTTTCCGCTGCGATGGAGATTGTTCGCTCGACCTTGGCTTGCCACTTATGACGGAGCTCCAGCGGCACTTGATCCGCCGGCACGCCGCCCAGGGCGTAAAGAAGTTTGCACCGTTCCGCTGTCGTGAGGCGGCCAATGCTGCGGCGGGTCTGCCGCGCTGTCATGAGTTTGTACTTGGGGTGCTGGATGCCAAGGCACGCAAGGCCGTGGCCCACATCGATATACCACTGCGGCGGAAGGGTGTATCCACTGTCGTTCAAAGGGTCGGAAAGAGCTCGGTGCGCGCGAGGCGACAATGCGTGCTGCCGCTTTCCATCACATCTTCCTGATTCCTCCAACGACTGAGAGGGGGATGAGGAGCCTTGGGGGCTGCGCCATTGCTTTTGGTGCGCGTGGGGGGCGCGCAGTGCGTGCAGGAAGACGCTATTCATGATTCTCGCCTCGCTCGGGGGTGGCTGCCGCAGCATGGCGAGGCCGAGAACGTGCTGCCGCACCGCCTCCGCGTTGCACTTCTCGGCTTCGATCAGACTCGAGAAGAACTTCTGATGAATGTGGCGGTGCTGCAGTGTGCCCAGATAAAAGATGACCTGACATAGCTGCTGACTGGACAGGATTGCATGCTGGGAGAAGAGGATGTCACAGCTACGATTGCACACCTCCGCGTCGTACAGCCCCGTCTGCGCCATCGTTGCGAGGCACATGCCAGCATCTGTGCGATTCAGCTCGAGCTTGCGCAGAGATGTCAAAAGGCCGCGCGCACCGACGCAGCGCTGCATCTTGGCTTCCATTCGGACCTTCGCCTTCGCGGGTAGCAGGCTGTTCTTGTCTGCGCCGACAGCGGGGAAGTGAAACCCCTTACCGTAGATCCGGCTGGTCGTCTCGAGGAGTGAGAGCACACTTAGCGTCGTTGGCCTTTCCTGCTCCAGAGACCACAACTGCATGGCATGATGATATACTGACAAGAGAAACGAGTCGAATTTGCGCACTGGCGCTGTCGGAGCCGCGGCCGTTGACGACCTTGACGCCAGTGACGCGCCGACATCCGAGTGCGATGGAAGCCCTGTCAACTCTAGTAGGCGGGCCTGGCAGTCGTCCAGCGCACTGGTGGAGCGAAGAAGCGAGCAGAGCTCGTTGAGGTTGATGCAACCGCCAAGGTGGCCGCCATCGGCGTACTTTGCCGTGAGGGCCGCGCAAAAGTCCAGCGCGTCCAATGCCGGCAGCACGTCCTCGTCCGGTGCAAAGCGCAGCACTGTCGCACACGACCGCAGCAGCTTCGGTACCAACATGGAAATCTGCGAGTTAACGCAGGACGGCAACTCGATCGCAGGCAGCTGCTCCCGCAGCAGTTGGATGCCTTCGTGAGCCAAAAGAAGCGGGGCGCCCCGTCGCTGGAGCAAGTCCACCTGTATTCGTGAGAGCTCAGCGCAAAGTCCAGCCAAGCTGACGCTGTGCATTATGATGACGTTGAACGCCCGACTGCGGGCTCGCCTACGGTGCCTACAAATAAAAATACAAGCGATAGGATGGTGGTGGTGTGTGTAAATCGATACGCTACGGCGCACGCTGTCGCCGTACTGCAGTCGCCGCGAGTCGCCGTGAGAAACGAAAGAGCAAAGAAACAAAAGAAAAACGTCCTTGACGACACGGACGCAGAGAGAGAGGGATAAGGGAAGGGGAGGAGTAGAACGAAGAAAGGCATAGGGATGCAAGGCAGGACAAGAGGAGGAGAGCCGCTCTGGGTGTTTGTGGCGCGCCCCAAAAAGGGAGAGGAGAAAAAAAAGTTAGCAGGGCAAGGTGGCAGCACCAGCTGGTGCGGTGGAGGAGGTCTATTCCACCTGCGCCTCAATATTGGGGGAAGGGGAGGGGGCCGCGCGCGATGCCGAGACCATTACGATTTACTGTCGTCTTCTATGAGTAGGTGTAGCAATCCCTCGTTGCGCGCAGTGGTGACAAGCTCCCTGTACTGGCGCGCTCCTCGCACCGCGCGACAGGCTACGCGTCGGCAATGGGGGAAAGCGCCAAGCTCCGCAGACTCGGGGTGCCGATGCCCAAGTTGTAGCCGTAGTAGTACCCGCCAGCCGAGATGGAGCCTAGGTGGCCCACCGACGAGTTTGGCGAGGCGTCGCTACCTCTCTGTCCTGGGGAGTGCTGAAGCGAGTAGGAAGCGAGGCTGTATGCATCCTGGCCCTGGGACGCGTAGGGGTCTGCAGGCGACCCCTCCGAGTTACGTGTGCCGGCGTTCTGCGATGGCGGCTGCGACGAGGCCGAGTCTGAGTAGTTGTGGAAGCTCGAATCGCGGTGGTGCGCTTCGGTGGACTGACGCAGCGAGGGATGGCAAAAATCCGCAATGTTGGATGAGGACGATGTGGACGCGCTGCTGTCAGAGGGGATCGGTTGCAAAGCCTGCAACAGATTCGCCCGCGACGCCGCGCTCGCGCGGTCGTCACGACCGAGGATCGCCGCTGCAGTTGGGTTGCTTCCAGCAGCACACACTCTGGTGGAAGCCGTGGCAAAGGGAGAGGGAGTGCTCATCGACCGCACGCTAATAGGCTGGCGGCCACCGAGGATCACGCCTGCTCTGTACGGGCTCGGGATCACTGCCTGCAGCGCATTTTGCAGTTCTGCCGCATCCCCCTCCGTGCTCTCCTCAGATGTGCTTCTCGGGGATGACGCATGCTCGTGCGCAGGCGAGAGTGCACTTGTTTGCAGAGCCAACTGGTTGTGACGCTGTTGCGAAGAGGGGAGTTGCACTGATGGTGCCGGCGATGGCGTTGACGTAGTTTGGACTGCCCTCGCTGCTTCTGTTGCGCCCTCTGGCACATGGCTCAACGCAGGGGAGCTGTAGGCCGACTGCAGGGCGCTGTAGTTGTATATGCCCTGTTCACTATGGATGATGCTGCTCGCAACACTACCACGTTGCAAGGAGCCGGTTTGCACGGAGGCGCGCTTGATGGACACGGGGGACTCGGCCAGCGTGCTCGGTGCCTCGCAGCCGGGGGAAAAGGCTGGGAGGCTGTACTGATCTGTCGCTTCTTCTGGGTTTCGAGCAGCGCGGTGCCCGACCTCCTGCTCTGACGGCGCCAGCTGCAGTTTGCATGAGGTGAGGCTGGTTGACTGGCACGGCGGAGAGGCGGCCGCGGCCGGCTCCGTCGCTGGGGCAACTTTCTTCTTTGGACTCGAAACTGTGGCCGCGTCCATGACATTCGTGCGATGCATTTTTGACCGTGACAGCGATGTGGTCGCCGACCGGGTCTGCGACGTTGCCAGCGGCGTGACATTGCTGCGGTCTGGGGAGTTCTCCTGCTCGGTTACCGCTGGTGGCTCCTCTCGTGTTGGCGTCACGTGAAGGGAGTCCTCGCTCGCACGTCGCTCGCCGGTAAAGAGGGTTTCACCTTGCCCCTGCGCCATCGCGGACTCAGTGCGCTTCTCGTGGCCATTCTTTTTCAGCACCGCAGGCGTCGGGGAGGAGGGGGAGGTAAAAGACGGCGAGGATGTGCGTGCCGGTCCCGCATCCTTGTGCGACGGGAGGCTTGTTGGCTGGTTGCCCTGATTGTGTGACGAGGATATGGGAAGCGAGGCGTCGGAGGATCTCTGTGACTGGCTCCTTGATGGCGCGGCATGTGAGCTAGATCGAGAATTAGATGAGGCGGCTCTGCGAGATGAGGCACGTCGGAGATTTCTGCTTGAACGGCGGTGGCGGCGTGACGACTGTTGTCTTCGCTGACCGTGGGAGAGTTCTGCATTGTTGCGTTGCTGCTGCTGCTGCTGCTGCGCCAGAAGCAGTTGCATCAGCGGTAGCAACTCTTTGTACGAGTCCAAGGTGTTTTTTAAATCTGTCGGGATGCCGGAGCTTGGCACTGTAGAAAGCGGTGCCACCTGCAGTGGTTCTACGTGGCTGCTGTGGTGGTGTGAATCGGGTAGAGGTGCCTCCATCACCTGTGTCACACGGTGCACCATGAGGCGCAGCCGCATCACCTCTGCACTGAGGTGCTCCACCTCCTGTTCAAGAATATCCATGTACATGGTAATGAAAACAACCTCCTCTCGTGCTGCTAGACGCGACTGCTAGAGAGAAAGCAAGCATATGAGTGCACACATAATAGAGGCACGCCAACGCTCGTGGACAGAGACTTGCTGAGGGTTGTCTGCTACCCGCTTCCTCCTCCCCTCGAACAAGAGCAGAAAAACAAAGTGCGCAGCAGCGAGTCGGTGCATCACACGAGCCAATGAAAACGCAAAGAGTGCAACGGAGGAAGGATAATGGGATCGATGAAGGAGGTGCGCATCTGACGGGTTTGCCCCGCTCCGCCGCGATCAAACAGAGGGCAGGCGCGTTCGTCGAAGGGGACAGTCGCATACCACAGAAATCGGTCATCGTATGACACGTGCACGCGTGCTAGAGTGTGCCCCTTTTCATGGGAGTGTGACTTGCCCACATGGCGCCGGTGCACCTCCAGAAGAGGCAACGACAAAAGCAACATGCTGCACCGCGAGAGAGTCTTCTAGGGTTTTACTTACACGTTCACTCCATCACACGACGTGTATCAGAGGAGGGACTGCGAGCGGTGAGATGGAACGACAGAAGCGCAAAGAGCGCGTGACGATGCAACGTCACGTGGGTCACTGTCGACGACCACCGTCGCCACGCGTCTGGCACCCATCGTGTGACAGGGCGTCGCCACAGCTGCTTTACTCATCCTCAGTCCCTGAATCTTTGCCTTGACCGTTCTCCGTCGTGGGAATGCAAAACTCTCGTAGCACACTCGTCGCGTAGCTGCCGGGAGGCAGTGAGAAGGTGGCGACCACGACTTGCAGCGGCCCCGTCGGTTCCAGCCCCGTTGCCCCGTTGCCGGCGCTGCTGAGCGCCGGTGTCACGATGCCTTCCGCGTCGCAGTGTTTCTCCCAGTCGGACTTCAGCACAGGGGTTCGCCAGCCTGCCACGATCTCCGCACGCAGTGAAAACTCCTTGGGTCGCACCCCCAGCGCGCGGTACGTGCCGTGGAAGTGAAACACCTTCATCAGCGCCAGCGCCTCCTTCGACGCAAAGTTGATGCCCAGCGCCGCGAGCACAGCATCGTAGTCGTCTCGCGTGCAGCCGATGGAGGAGGGGTACACGAGATCTTGATCTGGGCCTGGGACCGGCAGAAGGACGTCCTCCAGGCCGAAATGCGCGCACTCGTCTTCGCTTGTCAGACGACGGACAGCCGGGAGTTTGGACTTATCAGAATTCGGCGTTGGACGCGCATCCCTGTCCGCCACGCGCTCCTGATACGTCGATTCAAACACGAGATCGCCAACCTCAGCGTGTGCTCGACTCTTGTCGGACAGCCGCGACGAGGCCAGCAGGTTCCATACGAGACTCTGCACAGAGTGAAAGTACATCATTCCCATGGTACGTGAGATGGCCTGCAACGAGCCCAGGTAGTCGTTCGGATTCGTCGACAGGTGTTTGAGAATGTCGCGTTCCTGGTAGCAATAGTACGGAACTGCCTGAAGCGCTGCCGCGCAGTCACTCGCGTCAAAGAGCTCCACTACCCGCTGCATCTCCGGCACCATGTGCGCCTTTGACTCCAGGATCAAGCGAAGGCCCTCGCGAAGGCGCCCCTGCAGGAACTGGATGCCAACGTCACTGGTCAATATGCTTGTCGTGCCAAAGCGCTGAGGGCCAAAGTAGTTGATGACCCCTACCTCTTGCACGACGCGCTCTACCTCGTGCAGGTCCTGAGCCGTGAGCACATGGCACACGGAGGTCTCGCTTTCGGCGGCCGATGGCGCGGCAGAGAACATGCGGAGAGCGATGCGAAACTGGTTCCCGAGAGCGTCGCCGAGGCGCAACCCATGTTTCTCCTCCGTGAAACTGCAGACCTTGATGACGTTGTGTGCTCCAAAAGTGCGACTGTTGATCGTCTTGAGCCGCTCCACTGTTGTTTCGCGTACTGCAACGCGTTGCAGCGTGACGGCCCGCTTGTCCTTGGTGCCGCAGAACTGCAGTTGTCGCGAGGAGAGCTTCAGGTGGTGGGCGAGCATGCGCAGCGCCTGGTTGCTGTCCGTGTTCTCCTTGTAAAGCGTAAAATGGTGGTACCTGGGCTCTGGGCGACTGGTGCGAGAGCGGCGACGCTCTTCCCGACGATCGGCGGCGTTCGCTTTTACGACAGTCACAACCCCATCCACCGTGTTGCTCACGTGCGTGCCACCGAGACAGGTCTTGATGGCCTTGTGAAGCGCGGCGCGCTTCTCCTTGTCGGTGACACTTGGCAGCGGAATCGACTTGGCTGCACCGGCCAGTCCGGTACGCAGGTTCACAAGGTCCTCGGTGCTGATCAGGGGGCCGATCACCTCCTCGACGGTGCTGTACGGTACCGGCGCGCTCGCATCCGCGACATTTGGGGCGACTGCCGTTTCATCATGGCTTTCCTGGGCGTCACGAGGACGCTTTGGGGAGCTGACGATTACTCCGTTCCGCGCAGAATCATCTCCAGTCTTGGTTGAGGCACTGCCGTCTAGCTCGAGCACAAGGGGAGCACCATCGCCGTAAAAGGCGGGCAGCTCACGTACTTCAAAGTCCGTGTAGAGTGTCTTGAGCGAAGCGACAGGGAGCGACAGAGCAACGTCGCACCTGGCATCGTCGCGGTACAGCGCCACAAGTCGCCGTTTTGCGCCAATGCTCTCCTCGCGTGCGGTGTGCCGGCGTATCACCGTGGAGAGAAACTGCGACAGTTGATCGAGGTTCATTGTACCCGTTGGGCAGACTCCGCGCCTGCGCTGCGGCGTCGGCGTGCACGGGCAGTCGCGCGAGCGAGGATGAGTCCGGTTCAAGTAAGAATGCAACGGGAAGGAGAGAGCGAGAAGGAGGGAGGGATGGGACACCCAAGAAGGGAGATGAGCAGAGGAGGAAAAAGATGGCGACGAAAAGGCAAGTCAGAGAGGCGACAGACTCTGCCGCACGCACAACCAAAAAAGACGCGTCATGAGATGCGTACGTTTCCTCTTGAGCAGGTCCTTGCTCATCCAGCGGCGGCACGCTCTCTCAAACGCCGTTGTGCTCCTTTTGGAGGCGTACCCGCCCCTGCCCACACACTGGGAGGGAGGGGGAGTGGGGGGGGGGCCAAAGAGAAAATGTCTTCTCCCATCTGTGTCACTCGACGAGCTGCGCCACATCGCATCAGAGCAGGTTGGCGCGCACCCACATACATACCCGAATAGCACGGGCTCAACAAGCCGGGCACCGTCACGCAACGCGCGCACATGGGGTAGACACGACAAGGGAGAGCAGACAATCGAGCACGCACACCTGCACGCACTAAAAGAATCTCCCATCAACGTCGGCGCAACACGCAGCAGCGCTCCATTCCACGCGTATGTCGGCCTCAAATCAGCTTCTCCCACCTCTCGACGATCAGCGGCAGTTCGTGTGCCACCCGCTGCGCAGCAGATGGGAGGTACAAGCGACCTTCGCATGCCCACTGCGAGAGTGTGAAGAGCAGGTGGAAGAAGTTCTTGTTGGCCGCACTTCCCTTCGCGGTCGAGAGGACGGACGAGACCAGGCGGCCCATCTCCTGGTGTTCCGTTGATGTCACCCAGCCGGGCCCAGCCAAGACGGGCTGCTCGGCCGACACCGCGTAAGGGCCGCGTAGGGCACGCGATGTGGAATGTTTGCCACCCGCTGCGCCCCTCTTCGTCGTGCTCTCGGGCGTCGCCGCCACCGTCATCTCCTTCTCGCGATCTTGCAGCCACGTTCGCAACTCCACCGAGGCGGCCTGTGCCATGCTACGCAGCTGTTTTGAAGCAGCGTCGTAGGCGGCACGCTCTCCGCGCTGCCCATACCCGTTACGCCGCGCTGACATGCACTGAAGAATGAGAACCAAAAATGACTGCAGAATGGATGCCGCCACCTGTGGCGCGGCCGCCTTGGAAGACAACAGCAACATTTCCTGCTCTACAGTCGCGACGGGGAACAGATGCTTGATCTCGTAGTCCATGAGCACCACATCGGCGATGTCGGGGAAAGACTCTCGAAGACCGAGGCACTGTGCTAGACGCGCCAGGGCTTGACGCGTGTCCTCGGCGATGAGACCAAGGCAAGGCGTTGGCCCTGCGGCGGTGATCTCGGCCGCTCCACGCTGCTTCGCGTGCAAGATGCCTCCAGCGGCCAGAAACCGTCGAAGCACGGTTGCCGCCGCCCCTGCATTCAGCGGGGCACTGTGCGCATCTTCCTCTTCTGCCGCGTACGGCGAAAGCACGGAGTCGGTGCGCCGCGTGGATAGCGAGGGGGGGTCCACCAGGGAAGCACGGCAGACCGTCAGCGACGCCCCATCCGTAAGAGCCACGGTGGGGAGAAGCTGAAGCTGCACCCGCCTGCTGGGACCACCGAGCAAGACCCTCCACGGAATGGAGAGGTGCGACTGCAGCTGCGTCAGCGGCACACCGCCCACAGTCAAGGAGGACACCTCACAAAAGAAGAGGATCAGCTCCACCAGCCGCCGCACTCGCTGCGTTCGCCGCAGCGGGGCGCGAGGGGTCTGGGCCAGCACCTGCATCCAAATCGACAGCCGCCCGCGCAGGAACTTTGGCACGAGCGGGAAGAGGAGCGCGTCGTCTGCTGCCAAGGCAAGGCTGACCTGCTGAATGAGGAGAGCCCGCTCGGCGTTCTCGAGCGGCGCGACAACGCGCAGCAACATGCTCTCCAGCAGACTCGAGAGCCGATGCACACTGTTCAGGTAGTCGCGAGTGGTGCGGCTGCCGGACAGCACGAGACCGCATGGGGTGCCGTCGATAGGAAAGAAATTTCCATCAGGGACGGCGTCGGTCTCCCAGAAAAAAAAATCTAAATCGGTGAGAGGGCGCAAGGCGTGCTGCAGGACGCTCATGGCTACGAGGATGAGGCACGACGCATACACGGCCGACGAGCCGCTACTCAGGGATGCGCCGGTGCCGTCCTTTGCGGATGTTGAGCTCAGCTGCTGCCAGAGCTGCTCGATTGGCTGCAGTGCCTCGTTGCGAAACCGCTCCACATCCCACTGATGCCTGTCGATCCACGCCAACGACTGGACCACAACGGCGTCTGGCTCGCTGGCGTACCCCGCCTCGCCGAGTAACGAGACAAAGGCGAAAAGGAGCGGGAAAAGACGGGCGGCGTCCGCGTCCGCGTCCGCTCGCGGCACCGCGAAGCCGTCCAGCAGTGTGGCTGTGATGCCGTTGCGCTGCAGATACATCTCCATGACGTCCCCCTCAGAGCAGGCAATCACATTTGTCGCGGTTACTTTTTTTCCATCAGTGTCACACGTACGACCCACAGCCTCTGCGGTCGGCAAGCAGGAGGGATCGACGCCGCTCAGGCGGAGATGCAAGGCCACGGCGTTCTCGGAGGCGGGGCTGCCGCTCCGCCCCGGTTCCGCTTCCGTGGACTCGGGGGTCCGCGGTGGGGGTGAGCACTTTGACAGAGTATGCCACAGTTGAAGTAGCTGCCGCACGCGGCGCAGTAGTAGCTCGCTTTGGGCGAAGGATGACGTCCGTCGTCGCAGCGCCACCCGTACGGCACAGCACCACAGCAGGCCTGTCAAGCTGTCCACCGCCGCGCGAGCCGACAAATCGCCATTCACAGAAACAAACGGAATCGGTGCCCGTGCCAGTGCCGCCGCGAAGTGTTCGTCAGAAAAGCCGAGCAGTGTAGCAGCGAGGCATCCTACTGTGGTGGTGGACAGCAACGCGGCCAGGTCGCGGGCGGCTTGACGCGCCACCCAAGTGACAGTGATATGTGCGACATCGCCGTCTGCGCAGCCAAGCTGTCGGAGCGCGGGAAGCTGCGCGAGCAAGCTGTCCACGCCCCAAGCCCCAAAGACGAGGTCGGATAAGGGGCCGAGAATGCTGACGCTGCCGTCGGCGTCTTCAGCGCTCTCGATGGCACCGCGCAGAAAAGTGGGGTGCATCGACCCAGCGTAGAAGCAGCGCAGAAACGCCGGAAGGGGCATAAAGCTGGCGGGGTCGACCAAGAACGGCGCCGCTCTGGTCGTTAGCAGCTCCCGCGCCGCAGGGCATGTGATGTCTGGCCCCGCTGCAGCAGATGCACGAGGAGGCCCGCGCATCGCCTGCTGCAGGTAGGTGGAGACGTGCCTCTTGTAGATGTGCAGTTCGGCGGGGTGCGCTGCGAGGGTTGCGACAACATACGCGTCCATGGTTTTCACAAAGGCAGCTACGGCAGGATGTGCTGCGACACAGAACGTCGCCTTCCACAGGTCCGGAGTGACAAGAGGTGAGGTCCACTGCTGCGGGTCGAAGTAAAGGGTGACAGCGACATCTTTGCAGGTGACGAGGCGCTGGTAGTTCTCCACCAAGCTTGCATACAGTTGGACGTAGTGAAGGCACTGCGCCGCCGTCACGCCGCGCGGCACTGCCGCCACCGCGCCGTCCAGAACGTCCTGCACGGCGCCCGGGATCGGTGTCACGGCGATCTCCGCGTACCCTGGCGCAAATCGACGCTGGACTGTCTCGCAGAGCACGGCCAGCTCCTTTAGGTAGCCGCGCACCTCACCGCCGCCAGCAACACTGCATCCTCCTCCTGCGGAGGCCAGTCGCTGCACGCGTGGACATGGCAAGGGCAGCGTCAGAGCAAGTTCAAGAAAATCATCCGGGGTCTTGCAACCCCGCAGCACCGACGTGCTCAGCGCACACGTCGCACTAGCGGAACACGCTGCTCGTGCGCCTCCCCTCAGCGATGCGGGCTGCGTGGAGAGCAGGCGAGCGAGACTTGCCTGTGGGTTGTCGAGCACCCACTGTATACCAACACGGAGCACGTTTCCGGCAGGATCCATGAGCAGCGGGGCACCGCCATTACCATCAAACGCAGAAGCGGGTCGGTCTTGTCCGTGTGAGTCTGACGCCTTTCTCATTGCTTCGCATGGCGCCCCACAGCATCGCAGCAGCACGCTCCCTTTCGGCACATGTCGTGCGGCGAGGCGCTGCCACGTCCGCGTCGTGTACACCTCAACGGCGCGGCGGAGCGGCAGGTACACGACGAGCAACAAGGCAGGCCTGCCACCGGCGAGCTCCGTCCACCACCACGTAAACTGCGCAGCGCGACAGCCCTTCAGCACCGCAGCCACTATGCCGCTTTGCACATCAACCACGTAAATGCGGCCGCCACCCTCAATCGCGAGCGCGGCCCACTGCTGCGTGGGGTCCACCTGAAGTGCAGTGCATTTCGCGTCGGCCTGCAAAAGGGTGTGCGTGCGCAGTGCAGCGACTTTTTTGAGGCGCGGCGGGTGGTCCACTGTCTTTGACGCGCCGATGGCTTTTGACCACAGCGAGCGAGCCACACCAGTTACCATGCTCTTTACAGCCGCAACCGTGTTGGAGGCCGAGAAGCGCGAGGGCGGAGGTTGCAGGCGAAACGACGAGAAGAGCGGGTTTGTGCCACCGACAAGAAGCACATCGGAGAAGCCGCGTTGTGCTTCAAGGGGAGAGAGCAACGGCGACACTCCGTCGCTAGAGGGCTCTCGAACGATGTCGGCATCGCAAATGGAAAAAGTGGTTGACTCCGCTGTCGCCGACTTGGTGGACGCGGTGCGGTTCTCGATAGTCGAGTACGACGCCGGCGACGGCGCCAACACCGAGACACAGTTGACGTGTGCAGCAAACTCGCTGGCAGGTCCAGCGACTGGGAAGGCGGTGGTGGACGTCTCCGGCGACCACTCCAATATGAGATGCGGGCGATGACCATCAAGACGATTGACGGAGACGCGCACAAACACGTCCAGTGCGGCGCGGGAAAGCTCGACTACCTTGCCACCACTGTGTGCGACATAGACGCTGACGACGCGCGAGTTCGCTGTTGGGGATGCGGGCGTATCGCTGGCTTTTGCGGAGCGGCCATCACCCCAGTCCGACACCGCGCTCGCGGACAGTTGCGAGAAGGGAAGAGACGGATTCCACAGCAGCGCGTCGGACCGCTGGTGCACCACAAACTTCACCACCGACTGGTTCGCAGCGGTGCCCTTTTCGTTTATCGGGCATCCTGCGATCGGGTCATCGCGACTTTCGCATGTGCGGCTAGTGGAGGTCGTGGTGAGTCGATCGCTCCGCCGCTCATCATCGAACCGATGATGGTACTGAAACTGCGCGACGGCCAATATGGTGCCGCGCAACGCGTTTCCCACGAGGACCGTGCCGTTGGAAGTGCCGATAAAGAAGTGCACATGCACGTGGTGGATCGACGTCGACAACGCGCCGTCCACGGTGCTCGTCCGCACATCGCTTCCCTCTTGACCCTCGAGAGCGGACGAGAACGCCGAGCCAAGCGGCTCTCGAACGAGGGCAACGGTTTCAATAATCCCCTCATCCTCGGCGACCAGCTGGATGACTCGCGGCACTCGAAAGCCGGACGTCAGCGTTGCTGGTACGTTCACTGTGGATGCGCGTCTTGCCGAGTTCTCCAAGGACTCCGACAAGCGTCGTTGCAACACGTCTTCGTGCGCTAGCGCAGGCGAGTGCGAAGCGACGTCGGAAGAGGTCGCCGTCGGCTGCAGCAGCTCCAGAAGACATCGGTTCTTTGCCCGCACTATCGTTGCAATCAAATACAGTCCTGGGAGCACCTCCACCACCGACGGCACCACACGTGACGAGAGGCCACCTTCGCGCGGGGGTACTCTGCCCACGTTGGTCAGCTCGAGAGGGGTCTTGGCGGCCATCCAGTACGCATGACACTCGTCAAAGGATCGGAGAGCGGCGCGTCCAGCAAAAAAAAAGAAGGGAGCACCACCGCCAACGAAAAACTCCTCCCGAGGAGGCTGCGCGGGGAGGTAGAGAGGTGGTAAAGAGGGGAAGAGGACACACCTACTTAGCAACGCAAAAAAAAGAAGCCGATGAGCGAGTAGGGTTGCGGCACTGCTATGACGTCTCGCGAGGCAACGAGGCGATCCAGGCGCTCCCCACGGTCCTTGGCAGCAACTAGACAACCCCTCGTCCGATGCACGGAGGAGATGGACAGAGCACGACAGGAGCCAAGAGGAGAGAGGAGGAGAGGAGGAAGGGAAGCCATGTGAAGAGGCCGCCTTGACGGTGCAGGGAGTGTGGAAGGTCGAGAGCACACGTCATGCGCTAACACACGTAGGGGAGGTGCGTTGGTGGACGCAAAAAATGGCCAGGAGGGCGGGGTAGCGGTTCCGCAGAACGTGGGGGGAAGAGGGCCTCATCCTTGAAAATGGCTGCTCTCTTTTCGCGCTTCGGTTTTACCGCGGACGGCCTTCCTGTGACAGCATGTGTCTTAGTGATCCACCGCCGTTAGTGCGCCACAGAAAACGAGAGACAACAACGAACGGAAGGGGACAGTATCACACTACTGCACAGTCTCTCTCAGTGATGGGGCCCGCCTAAGCGTGCATAGCGCAGCTGCGGAGAAGAGATGCAAAACGGCGAGAGGTGTGAGAAAGGCCAGAAAAAAGGAGATGGGCACCGCACAACGATAGGTTGAGGCGCTAGTATTCCCTATGCTAAGCACATTATGAGGGTTGCAGATGGTCCTGGCAGAGAGTTGCTCATCTGTGCATCCGTGCCTCACCACACGCACTGCCAGAGCTAGGGGGCGGAAAAAAAGAGAAACTGAAGATGGTGGTTGTGAAAGCCAAGGCTGTTACCGCGCTACTTTTGGGGCGGTTCAGCTGCGCTGGCAGCTGCATTCCACTCCTTGCTGTCTTTTGCCTGATACGCACCCTTCGATGTCAGGGGAGCGGCCGTATTCGGGTCCTTCCACATGACGACAGAGTTGAGCACCACATTGTTCGGTACGCACACTAATGCCTTCTCCTCGTTTCGGAGGTAGATGTAGCGCGTGTCCCAGTCGACAACGGTGCCGGAGACGATGTTGACACCAACGCCGATCGAGACCTTGTTGCCCGTGCGCAGCGCTCTTTGGCCGGAAAGGGCAATGCTGGCAACGAAGTTCGCTCCGAAGTCCTTGCACGCAAAACCGATCGTCGCGCCGGTGACTCCGGCAGCAGCGATAAGCGGCGATGTGTCGACACCGAGCGTGCCTAGCACCGTGAAGACAGCCACCCCCTCCACCGCTAAGGCAGTCACACGACTGGCGATACTGCGCTGTCCCGGGTCCTTGATGAGGCCTGTGCTCTCGTAGAGCGAAGAGAAAAAGCGCTTCATGTTCTGCTGCGGTTTGAAACTGGTGCGCTCTGCGCGTAGGCCGCTGCAACACCACAAACAAAGCTCCAAGCGAAGCCGGAGATAGGGGCGCTGAGAACGGCTTGGGAAAGTCACGTATGCACGTGTCGACAGGTGGCGGGAGCGGGAGGGGGGAGGGGGAAGGCACTGTACCACAAGCAGTGGAGAAAATCACGAACGGTGCCGAGCAGAGGTCCAGTGTAGCAAGGACCCTGTGGGGCGTACATCCATGTTGAGAGAAGCGGAGGAATAAAAAGTCAGAGCAGTACGGGGCGCGGGCCGCACGCGAGTGAAACAGACGGCTGATGTGCACCTCCCAATGTGTTTGAGCCGTACCAAAGAATTGCAGAGGTCAGAAAAAAGTGCAAAACCTCTGGCGCAGCCTCAAAGGTGCCCCACAAGAGGAGGCCGGGCTTCCGCAGAAGCCAGAAAACGCTATCGCTCGCGCATACTTGGATGCTCCAACACATCCGCACCCCATCACCTGGCCTCGTTCGGCTGTATGCCTATACGCACAAACGTAAAAGCGTAATTGCGGCGCGTACGCTTGGCACAACGCGTGGTTTGCACAGCGCCCTGCACGCGCGCGTTTTTTTGTTTGACGAGTCCCTGGATCATTTCTCGGCCTGTCTTTCAGTTAAATATTACTCACACACACACACACACTCTCGCTGACACCGTCGCCTGCGCATCACTCGCACGCACACTCGCACAATCGCGAGCAGATGCAGAAACGGACGGAGAGAGGGAGGGAGAATCAGTTAAGGCCCACCCCCTTACCGGGATCAGTTAGGAAATACGCAGAGGGTAGATGGGGCCGGGACGCGTAACAGAACAACAAGTACACGAACACACACACTCACACAAAGACGCGCGAAAAAAAAGGACCCACTAAGGAACGCCGCATCACGGCCAACGAGAACACGGACATCAACGCTCGCAGAGCTGCACTGCTTTGTCTTGACCACCACTTTCAGCGGCGACAAAGAATAAGTGGCGCAGGGGAACGGTGCTCGGTGCACGCGCACCAAAGGCCACTGCACTTACGCCTCGCGCAGTTCACTTGATACCGAGCACACGCCGCGGCAGACGAGAAGCGGTGCAGGATCGGCTGCATGGCTCAGTACACAGTAGCCTTGGTGCTGGAGAGAGCGAGCGAGAGAGAGAGAGAACGCTCTCTACAGACCAGTGCTGGCCGCACCTGCCGGCTTGGCAGTCTGCTTGCTCACGATGGCCGACTTGGACTTTCCGTAGTCATCGCGACGGCGGCCGCTGGACCTAAGAAACTGTTGGTACTGCGCGGAGTTGGTGTCGTAGATCATGATGACGGTCAGAGAGGGGAGGGGAGGGGGATAGGGTGGGGTGTAGATAGAGTCTGTTGAACACAGATTGAGATCTGCTGTCGGGTAGAAAAGAAAATGACGGCGTGTGCGTAGGAGAAAATGGGAAACTGTAGAAACAGGTGCGGAGCTCCCGAGCGAACGTATGGAATGATCGGCAGTGATTGTGTGTGTGTGAGAGAGAGCGTTGGCGCGGTTCTACGAACAGTCCATCGAGAGAGTGGAAAGAGATGAGGTGGTTGAGGTTCACGAAGAAGATGGGATGCCATCTGGACATGAAACACTGGAGGAGGTGCCACGCCCTGCACGCGCACGAACGTCGACATGCGCCGTAACGAAAAAAAAAACGCTGAAAGACGGCAGGCAGACAGAAACATATCTGTGCCCAGATACCTCCACGCGATAAGGGGGAGAGGGGAAGAGCAAAGGGGAGGAGGGGAAGGGGCTCACAATGGGAAGCCGTTCTGCCAGAGCGTGCTTGCTCGGTGCCGTTGACCGGTATTCTTCTTTTCCGTTTGACGTGTTCTCAGATTCTTGTCTTGCTTAATCGACTTACTAGACTGCTAAACAGACACAGGCGCACACGAACGCCAACGCACACTGACAGGTAGAGGCATACAGAGCGGAAGAGGTGCATGGGGCGCACGGCGGGACGCAGAAGAGCATGGGTGGCGACTCGATTCAGTTGCCGTTTTCCTCGTCCGAGGCTTCCACGTTCGCCGGCTTCTTCGAAGCCATGCCGTCGAGCTCCTCGGTAGCTGACCTCTTGTGACCTGCGTGCGCCGTGGCTGATAGAGCAGGTGCCGTTAACATCACAGCCGACCGCGGTGTCGCGGGGTTCCGGCACACCTTGATCGCCGTGAGAAGATACCCAGCCGCTGTGCTCATGTTCACTGTGGGGTGGGTGCGCTTTGGCAGCACTTGGTGATGGCGGTACCACGTTTCGGATATTTGAAGGTTCACACAGTCGTTGCGCAGCGCAAGGAAGATGCCGGTGAGATCCTCAGGGAACGGGCTGTAGACGACAATGTGGCCACCAAACGCCAGGAAGGGGAACAGGTCCGCCACGGCGCGTTGCGGCGCCTCGTCGTCACAGATGACAAGGGAGTCCGCCGGACTCTCGAGCAGAAGCTGCCGCGCCTCGAGCCCCTTCACCCACTGCGTCGCACTAGCACAGATGTCTTGACGCTGCAGCCCCTTCCCTGCGGCAGCGCCGTCGGTGGTCTTCTCAGCCGCCTCAGCGGTGCCCCTCGCCGACTCCTTGTCCGCTTCTTCCAACCCTTCAATAAATCCAGGGTTGCGGGGCACCGACTTCCACCGCTCCTTGACGAGGGGGAGCTTCAGCACCTTGATGGCAGTCGTGGGGTTCGGCTGCGCGTTCTTGTCTAGGATCTGGAAGATGCGGCCCTCGTCCGACATGCGGGTGAGTAGGCTTGCCGGCAGCACACCGTTCGTCTTCTCGTACAAAAGAACACGACTGTTGTGGTGCACGTCGCTATGATGCAGAATCAGAGCCACCGTGTCGGTGCGCAGACGAAGGCACCGCGCGTCGTCACAGATGTTCTCGGAGGGGTTGATGGTGGGGACGTAGAGCTCCGCCAGGTTGTCGGCGGTCACGCGCTCCACCTTGAAGAGGGTGCCGTACTTCTTCTGCTTCCTTTTGAGGTACTTCTCCTGCGCAAAGTTAGTTTTGGTGCGGTAGCTGGCACTCTTTTCCACTAATGTTTGGAGGAGCTCGTCGAGGCCTTTCTCGCGGCGAATCGCGGCTACCTCGTCGTTGGAGAGTTGCTGATTCGTGTTGTCGTCCACCAAGTCGCGATTGTCCTTCACCTCCTCGCCATCCCCGACCTCGGTGATGTCCAGATCCGGGTACTCGTCGCTCTCCACGAACGTCTTTCGAGCGTGGTCGAGGTGGCACACGCCACCGTAGCGCATGCCAATCAGCGTCGTGGCGAGTGCTGCACCAGATCGCCCGAGGCGCACCGTCACATCCTTTTTGACCTGCACAATCTTGTTCGATCCTCCGCCGCTGATGAAGACGTAGTCGTCCTCCTGGATGAGATCTGAAGAGCTCATTCGACGTCACAACTTCTGATCTGGGTATGCCGAAAGATGCCTATCGGTTTGGGCCGAGAAGGGAAGAGGGAGAGGTTAGGACACCGCAGACACGATCTCCTCCACGTGAGTGTGCAACCAGCGATCGCGGTGCGCTCGTTCACCGTCCTTTCGTTGTCGACTGCCAGTGCCTCACCCTTGCTTTTTTTTGCTGTTGTTGTTTGGTTAAGTGCGCGAAAGCACGAGTAGAGAGGAGGGGGACAGAGAGTGTGTAGTATGTGTGGCCGAGAGCACGGGAAAGCAGTCGTGACACAGCGTCGCACATGCTCGTGTAACGGAGACGCACACCAGTCATCGACACAAGAGTGGTCGACAGAGAAAGCGAAAGGCACATAAGGAGGCTTCGATAACGCAGAGACCATTTCTGCTCCTTTGCCCTCCCCCCTTTCCAGCACGTCAAGTTTTAACAGAGGCTCACGGCACACTCCGGTGCAAGCAGGGAGTTAGTCTGGCCAGGAGGCATCACAACTTTGCACAAGTGCCTCAAAACAAGTGAATGACTCATTTTCTTTTCGGCCCATGGCTCGGTCTCGCTAACTTCTCTTGATCGGTGGAACCATGGCAGGAAAGCTTGTGCTTTGCCCCTGTAGCATAGCAGCGCGGCAGTCTTTTGCCATGTAATGTTGGGCGACATGGTAAACAGAGAGCTCCGTCCACTTTTTTTTCGGTACGACGCAGCCGCCTATTCACAAGCAGAGGCAGCGAGCGCCAACGGACGAGTGAGTTCGCGAAGGCAACGCGAGTCGCGCTCTCCCCTCCTCCCCGCCTCTCGTCTTGTACTGGCGCTATGGCATGCGTTCTTCGGTGGCCATCGTACTTGGTTTACATCGATCTGCAGCGCGCTCGAGTTGCCGTTGTAGTGCCGTTTCCTCCTCCATAGTGGTTGTCATCTGCACGCGGATAGACTGAAAGGATCCGATGGCGGCGCCCACAATTGCCTGGGTGGAGTTTGCCATGGCGTCGTTCGACTCTGTAGTCGTGCTCTCAGCAAGGGAGCTCGCGCGTAGATAGGTCGACATACCGTCTACCCAACGCACATGGGACACCCTAGGGAGGAACTGCTCTCTATACGCCACAGCATCGCGGCAAACTGGGTTGTCCAGCAATAGCAGCCTGTCAGAGCTCTGCTGAGGACTCCCCAGGCCTACGTCAACGTTGTCCAAAGGCACGCGTCGCTGCAACACCAGATCAGCGAGGCAGGGGAGCGACACGAGAGGTTGAAGGGAGTCGACCGAGGCAAGCTTGTTGCCCTCCAGCATGCACCGCTCCAGCGCCGCGCATGTGACGAGGGCGCTAATGTCTTGAAGGCTGTTCTCGGATGCGTTGAGGAACGTGAGCTGAGGCGCGGCACTTTCCATCCCTGACAACGTCCTGAGCTGGTTTCCAGATATGTCTAGTACGCGCAACCCGCCGCAGCGGACAAAGGCCCTGGTGTCGATCGCCTGATACCCTTTGCGCCGTAAGGGCACGTGAAAGATGAGTTGAGGATCGTACTGCTGCGAGGCGGTGAGACAGTCACCTTCCGTGAGCCTGTGCTCGGCGTCCTTGTGCAACATCGCGACACTCCAGCAAACGGAAGCCTTTTCGTTTGCGAGTGCGCTGGTCAAATGAGCGAGTGGCACTCTATGGAGGCATGAAGAGGCCAGTCGGTGTGTCGCTGCAGTGGCAGCCGAGCGAAAGCCGAAGCACAGGGAAAGGACACTGCCTTCGAGAAACGTGGCATAACATGAGATGGTGAGAGTTGCACGAGGGCCGGCAACATGCAAGGCGCCGATATCGCAGTGAGTCAAGCGTCGCCAGAGAAGGAAGGACGTACGTGACTGAGAGTTGTTGACTGTTTCAGTCTTCTGTTTCGCTGCCTTCCTCGTCCTCCACAGCCGTATCCACGCCACCATGAGACACCAAGACCGGGTGTGCGACGACAGAGAGTAACATTGAGGACTAATTGTTCTCTACAACACGGACTGGCACGCGACCAAAGCAGCTGTGCGCCTGCGCGCGCTCAGCGCCACTGCTCGGCGTGCAATTCTGCCTACCTGTCACTCCGGCATCTCGACTTGAGTCATGGCGTCTCTGTGATGGTTGGAAGCCGGTTCGTTTCGTTTCTTTTGTGAACAACAAAAAGACGGATGACACATAGAGCAAGTCCCGTCCGCCCTCTTCCTGCAGCACTCTGCCGATGGAATGAAGCACCCGCTTGCCTGATCCTCTGTCTGTGCACTCGCCCACCACCCCACCCTACCCACCTCCCGTGCACGCAGATACACGAGTACAAATACACAAACGCATAGACAAAAAGAGTCGCTGCGCGACTTGCAATCAGGCGCGGTGACTCCTAGCAGCGATGCAGCATGGCCTCCTGCTTCACCTTGCGTTGGGCAGACCAAAAATCCTTGACACGCTGCTTGCTCCTCAGCTTCCGCAGGCGAGACGCACGCAACTGAGTCGGCAGCTCAACCTCGAACGCGTCACACAGCTCCTCTGTCATGGCCTGGAACTGCTTATGTCCCCGTGCGCCATCTCGACTGTCCAGAATATGGAGCACCAACGCACTCACGCTACTACTGTAGCCCATCTCCAAGTCGAGGATTAGCCGACCCACCTGATACTGCTGAAGCGGTGTCAGCGTCGCTGCCATCTTTTCCAGCCGTTGAAAGCACAGAACAAGAAGTCGCTCCGGCACCTGCGACACAGTCAGGCTGGCGACGGCCTGTAGCACGCTAAGCAGCTGAGGCACGTCAAGCTTCACCTCGGTGCTGGCCTGGCGCTCGAGAGCCTGAAGCGCTGCCGTCACGACGCTCTCGTCGTTGATGTTGAAGTGCGCGTGGCACTGCACAAGACGCACGATGGCGCTGCGACGGCACTGATCAAGTATAGGCAGCATGCGACTGTCGATGGCGTCCAACACGGGCTCCACGATCGCCTCGTTGCTGACCTGCAGCGCAGCGGTGAGGACAAGTTCCAGGTCCTCAGACGGAAGCAGCGGGATATCGGCTTGAATAGGTGCGAAGACGACGGCCTCGAAGCGGCGCAGCACGGCCGTGTCCATGGCGATGGCCTTGAGGAGAACGCAGCGGCTGTGTGCGTCGGCGCGCTCGTAGTAGAACGCTAGTGTTCTTTCAAAGGTGAGGTTCTCGTCTGCGGCAGCAACGGCCGGAGTGGAGGCGCCGGATAGACTTGGTTTCGACTTCGTCGCCATCAGATCCCACGCCTTCAAGCGGCTCATGCTTTGCACCAGTCGCGCAAACGCGCTCGGGTTCAGATCACTGCTGCGGTTCAGGAGCATCCGGCATAGATGCCGGCTTGCTGTCTCTTCCGTCGCTGACAGGGACGAGGTGGTGGCCATGGCCAGCTCTGTGACGACTGCTAGCCAGTGCTGTACGCCGTCGAAGACGCTCAGCACCAGGTCAATGACCCGTAGAAGAGGGAACGGCGAATGTCCTGGTGCCGTTGTCTCCGCGCACTTCGTCGCAATGCGCAGGACTGCCGCCAAGGCGGAAACGATATCGCTGTCCGAGGTCATTACGACCGCCTCGTGCAGACTGGCGAGCTGTGCCTCGGTGAAGACGGACTCGAGAATGATACTCACGGTGGATGGCAGGAGGACGCGGTGCTCTGCGAGCAGATGCACTAGCGCCGCGAGCTTGCGCCACTGGAGCGGTGTCGTCGCCAGGATGGTGGGCAGGAGCTGCTGCTCGACCTTCGTCACGACACCCTGCTCCCGCATCTGGTGCAGGGAGGTCGGATAGGATATGAGAAAACTCCGCAGCTCCTCGAGGGTGAAGATGTGCTCAAGAGAGAGAAGGCGATCGCAGCAGGCGCGAATGAGTTCACGACGCTCGTGCTGCTCTGCCTCCCCAACTATGCGTGTCGTCGACGTCAACGCCCAGAGCAGGTCGTCGATAACCAAGCCGCTGCTCTCTCCAGTCGCTGGCTTCCTTTCGGATCGCAGCTCCGTCAGGCTGCCACGATCGGTGCGGAAGAAGAGGTATCCCTGCAGTACCATCATGAGCAAGCTCTTGTCTGACTCACTGGTGTCCTCGGCCACCGCCGATACCCGATCCAGCAAACTCCGCAGTAGCGGCAGAGGCACTTCTTCATGACGCGCTGCAAGCGCGGAGAGCACGCGTGCGACCCAGGCAATGGTCATGTGCGGCAGGTGCGCCGAAACAATAGCCTCGCTAATCTGCATCGGCAGCCTCTTCGCGATCGTGACGTAGTCGTTGAGATCGACGCTGGCATGCATGTCTGTTGTGGAAAGCAGCCTCAGCACCTCAGCGGCCCCGGGAGGGTACTGCGCGACCAGCTGCAGCAGCTCGCGCTGGCTGAAGTCGCTCAGCTGCGGCTGCAGCTGCTGCAACACAAACGCAGACACGTGAGGGAAAAAGACGGCGAGCCTCTGCATATGGGCGAGGCCGAGCTGCTTTAACTCGACTGCCCCGAGATATGGGATGAGCCGGAGGAGGCAGGCCTCCAGCTTGGCGTGGGCTGCTATGTGACCCTCAAAGGCATCCTTTTCATCCGAGGCGTCGTCCTCGTCGTCTGGTTCCACGTGGACTTGCGGCGCAACGCCCGCCGGCTCGATGGACAGACTTGCCGCGCACTCCAGCTGAGTCAAAGTCGGTTCGTTCGATCTCCAGGCGCTGGCGTCACTGCGGTGGATGTAGGTCGCAAGGAGCTTCAGCTGCGCCATACGGAGGTGAGGCAACGCGAGGGTGAGGTGGTTTAAGAAGCTGGCGAGCGACTTCAAAACCGTGACGCTTCGCTTCTGGCTGTCCTCGGTTTGCTCCATGGCGAGGCGACGCTGCAAGGTGGCGAAGGCGATGACGCCGATCTGGAGGTCCTCACTCAAGACCGGCACCGTGCGACGTCTCTTGACGGCTACCAGAAAGGCGAAAACGACGTGGTGGAAGATGCGGATGTCGCAGCTTGCAAGAAGAGCCCTCAGCAAGGCTGGAAACAGTGCGGGGAGCTCGATGGAGGAGTCAGTGCGCACGGAGCAGACAAAGTGCGCGGCAAGAGGTGGCACGCTGAGCAGCCCCGAGCACTCGTGCTGGTCATCTGCGGCGGCGATGGAGTCCCCATTCATGGCGTGCTCAGCCCAGGTGAGGGTCGCCGTGCTCACCTTCGCGTTCCCCTCCGCAGCCGTCGCGGGGGCCGGTGTACACCAACTCCAGGATACTCTGTCCTCCGCTATCATCGACGTCCGCTCCGCCATGCGGCGAGCAATAGGAAGCATCACGCGATACGGCTGCCTACATCCCACGTGCAGCATCAGGCTCAATACCTCTTCCACGTCCGCGTCCGTCACAGGGGTCGTGAAGGCAGCGTCGAGCGCAATTTCTGCACCGTCAGCGTCCACCTTTTGTTCCCCTGGTGCATCGTCCCCGTCCTCGGGGTCGTCCTCGTTGGTCCTGTCAGCAGCGGGCGCGCCATCCTCCTCTGCAGTGGGCTGCACTTCTTTTGCGCTGTTCTCCCCAACACTTGTCCCCCCGGGATGTGGAGGCGCTGCCGCCTCGGTGACACTGTCCGCCGCCAGCGGACTGTCTTTGCTGGTCTTCTCCGCAGCTGCCAGACGATACAGGTAGTTTTCAAACCAAACCCGAACCGTCTCGCGACGGACGGCGCTGGTGGTAGCGTTACCGCCATCGAGGGCCCCGATCGCGAGCACGTAGCGCACGGTGCGAAGGAGCATTGTGGTGTGCACTTTTAGCGCGTTCGCACGCCGCAGGGTGTGCCCTGCTGTTCCACGGATGGACAGGGTACGCTGGCGAAAGACAAGCGCCGTGTGCTCCGCCGTGGCCGCCTTGAACTCGATGGCTAAAGGGGCAACGAAGCGCACAAAGGCGAAAAAGTTGTAGAGAGATCCCTCACCGGTGAGTCGGATCATGTGCGTTACCAAGCACCGCTTCGCCTCCTCCGTCGTCAAAAGCCTCACGGTCTTGGCCAGCACAGGAAGCGACTCGATCTTGATTCGCTGATGGGTCCGGGCCCTCATGATGGGGAGCACGAACACGTTGAAAAGCACATTCTCCTCTAGTGCATCGTCGTCTGAGAGGTATTGATGTGTGAGACGGCCATCCACGTACGCGTTCAGCGCACTCATTGTCGCGACGCTGATCATCGTGTAGTTCCCTTTACTTCGGGTCGATTCGACGAGGCTTTTCTCGGTACACGCTTTCCAGTCAATAGAGCAGGCGAGCGCTCTGGTCATCTGAAGTATCTCGGCTCGTGCCTCCGGTGCCGCCTCTGCAGAATGGTCGCCAGAATCCAGAGACTGCTGGTACTTCGCTAAAAAATAAAAGATGGCACACAAGTCGAGTGAGAGTGGCACCTTCGTGAATGGGGATTTCCCCGCACTCTGCACAGCAACGCTGCTCGCTCCGCCCTCCCCCGCTGTCGTCTGCATCTTGGTCAGCACCTCCGGCACCGCTGCCAGGCTGCACAAGAGGAGCGGTCGACACAGCGTCCACGGCAACTGCAGCCCGACGCTCAGCAGCAGCGACACTGCTACGTGAGGGGCCAGCTTTGGCTCTGGCGAGTCGTCGGCGCCGTCGTCTCGCTGAAAGCGATTGCACAGCATCTGGTAAATCCGTTCACGGTAATGGGACGTGCGTTTCGCGTAGCCCAGCAACTCCGCGAGAACATCGAATTCCATGGTGGTCGAGAATTTCAAAATGTAATCCGGCACCAAGCTCAGCCGACATAGATTCCGACTTCGCACGGCGGACATGATGGCAGGCAAGTAGCGCCTCTCCTCAGCTGTGAAGGTGGAAGGATGACGCAGAACGCACAGCAGGTACTCCATCAGGTTCACCCGACACGTAGGCGGTGCGGCATGGGCGTGCAAAATGATACGTGCGAAGTCCGCCAGACATATACTACTTGCCACCCCCATGGAAGACACAGAGAATGACACCCCAGCGGCTGACCCGGCCGGGTTCCCGTCGACACCACGTGGTAACCCGGATTCTGTGGCGACCTCAGCATTGAGGCACGCGTCTGCCGACGCTGCTGCGATGCCGGCCGACTTCCTTTCCTGTCGGGCCGCGCTCAAGGCAGGCGTGATCAACGCATCTAGGCGCTTTGCGATTGCCGCCATGAGAAAACGATCAGGGGTGGGTAGAAGTTGCTGGCACCGCGCTGGATCGAAAAGAAGAAGCGTCGTGAGAAGGGCCTCAATCGCGGTGCTCTCCGGCATGCTCGGCTGTGCCGCTGCTGTGGACGTACAAAACAGATTCACCTGGTGCACAAGGGCAAGCCAAAGTGCCGGCGGGGGCGAGAGAGACGCTACAGTTTCGGGTGGCAGCCTCAGCGGGTTATCGTGAGTCACACGGTGTAAGCCGTAAGCGGCGGAGAGAAGAATCAAGAACGGCTGAATCTCCAGCTGCTCACTGCTCGCCGACCGTGCAGCCAAGAGAGAGATGCAGCGACACAAGCCTCTAACAAAATCACTCGACCACGCTTCCGTAGAGCCATTCACGCTCCCTTCGTTCCTTTGGCGATCAAGCACATCGCACAAGAAGGTCAGAACAATCAAGGACTGACCACAGGAGAAGTTTTCGACGCTTTCCTGGACCCACCGCAGCACACTGGAATCCATGTCAGTAATCTCCTCCGTGGTATCAACTGCATGCGTCAAAGCAAGCCACTCCCTGTCTTGATGGTAGGCACACCACCGAATTATGGCGTTAAAGCCACGTCGCTTGATCTCATTCTGCTTTGCATACGACACTGACGCGGTGCCCTTGCTCTTCTTGGAGACGGTGGGCACTGGATCGCGGAGCTCACGTTCGATTGCGCTGGGCTTGAGGGTCTGCTGCGCGTCGGCCCGAAACAAGGACGAGCATTGACGCAGCGGAGGCGAGGAGAGCAGTATCAAGGGCAGCTTCGATGCACCAGCAAGCAGGTACGCCGTCGCGAGAAAGGCCATTATAGGGAAGCCAAAACCAAATGAGACACGTATGAACTGGGAGGGGGGGGGCGCAAAACAGGCAGCTGCGTCTGTGCCCGTGGCTTGTCAAGCACCCCCAGTACACGCTGTCGTTGTGTACTTACCAAGAGGCAGGCCGATGGAGAAGAAGATCAAACGCCAGCGATGTCAAACCACGGGCAGAGAGAAAAAACAACGTAGATAGCGAGGAGACAGAAAAGGGAGGCAAAGTGGGAAAGAGGAGGAGGGAGAGGGGGGGGGAGTGCGAGCCAATGCAGACAAAGAGTGAACAGGGGACACCGGGTCCTGTGGTGCGGAGGAGCGGAGTGGGGGAGGGAAGAGTGTCTACACACCGCACCTTGGCGTTCCTGTTTTTTTTGTTGTCTTGCGTCTTCACTGCGTCGCGGTGATTCCTTCTCCCCAAAAGAACGAGACACATCGGTGGCAATAATTCCTTGGCATGCGTCGGGGGTGTCTGTGTGCTCGTTGTGTGTTCGCCTCGCGCCTTGCCTCCACTTTTCATGAGTATCACCTTGTGCGTGGGCGGAGGCAAGCACGGAGGGAGTGACCGTGAAGACAAAGCGATGTCGCCTGTAGATGTGGATGGTTGAGGAGCGGAGGGGAGTGGGGGTGGGGGGAAGATGAGGGAAGACGTGGAGGACGGGGTTGCGCCACGCCATGCGTGCATGTTACGCGTCCGTCACTGTCCTCCCCTGCCCCACGCCCATACACATCCTCGCAAGGACAGACAGACACGCACAGAGAGAGAAGGCTCCAACTACACACAGACACACGGTAAACTGCCACCAAAGACGTCAGGCATGCTGCTGAGCAATGACCTCCATCACACCTCTTACGGAGCCAGTTGTTCGATCCAGCTGCACACGAACGAGCCGCAGTTGTTCCTCGCTCAGACCCTGCAAGTCTGTCACGCTTTCCAGCGTAGTCTGTGTTACGTGAAGCAGCAACGCTGCGTCCGCCTCGTCGGCCTCGCGCCTCCGCTTGCTGCGCACTCCCTTGCCCTTTGCTTTTTTCGCCTTCCCCACCCATGTGGCAGATGGCGGCTCAACGCGTACCTCTGCCTCGCGCAGCATCGTCGCCGTGAGGCCGGAGGCAGGAATGCGCAAAAGGCGAGAGAGTAGAGCCGCAGCGTCCAGTGCATCGTCGAAGCGGCTCTCCTCGCGCATCGCGACAAGAAGCGACCAGGCGTTGCGACCGTTCGCCTGCTTTCCACCCAGCAACGCTCGCACCTGCTCGTAGGCGCTCGTCACGCGCTCGTTCAGCTGCCGCTCCGCCGTCCGTCGCTGGTCTCGCTTCTCTGTATGCGCCGCATCTCTACGCATCTGGAAAAGCAGGGCGCGCAGCATCGGTGCTGAGAGCGAGGCACGCAATTCAGTTGAAAGTTGCTCAAGAAGTTGGTCATCACTCACTTCGCAGGCGGTGTTTTTCTCGCCTGTGCTGGAATCGAGAAGATGACCAAGCGTGCCTGTGGCGCCGTCGCAAGATTTCGACCCCGGCGCAACCTCGCCGGCACCATTGCCTCCAGGGGACGACGTCGAAACGCCTTCTGTCGAATCCACGTACGCGGCATAGGCCGTGTGGTGGTGCACGAGTTCGAGCCAGGCGCGCTGGGCAGCCGCGGTGCCTTTGCGCTGAAGAGCCTGTCGCAAGTGCTCCTCTGCTTCTTCGACAGAGATTACGTGACTCGCGGTGAGGTAAAGGCGCCCACGGAGCCTTCCGCCAGACGGGGCCGACTTGCCCCGTACAGGAGATACCGTTTCATGTGGGATAGAGAGAGAAGGCGACCCTGTTGCGCCACTGTGAGCCTCATCAATGCCGTGGCCAAGGGGAGTCGAGGAGCCGTGCCACGCCGGTAGCGTCCAGCGGACATGCGCCAACTCTGAAAAAGCCATTGCCACCCGTGCGACATCATCCACGGTGCAGGTGAAGTGGCTGTAGCGCGTCACCGCATCGAGCCAGCGGTCATCAATGGCGACGCTGTGTATCGGTGGCGCGTGACCCGCCGACAATCCTTCGTGCACAGGTGATGGAGTCACCACTTTCCCGCTGAGCCGGTTCGCATCGGCGGAGGAGATGCCTACTCCTCCGTAATGAATCGCGCCCAGCTGAGCCTTCTCGATCAGGCTTACAAGGTACATGCTGTGTAGCAGCTGCGCCAGGCGCGCATTCCAGTTGCCACCATGAGGCGCTCTGGAGGCCGCCGCCGCCGTATCTGATGCCTCCTCTGATATCACAATAACAGGCGACTCTGAGATCGGCAGCGAGCCTGCCAAAGTACGCACATATTTGGACACGACAGCCCCGGGACGCCGCGGTGGGGACCCGGCAGGAAAGGTCGACATGTGAGGGAATGGGCGGCACACAAATCTATTCTACGCGCTTCGCAAGCGCTGACCTACTCAGGCCGAACGCCCAAGGCGCGTTTTACTGTCACCAGAGGCGACGACGTTATGTGCGATGTAAACAGCAACGAGGTTAGCGTCGCGTATCTTGTCGTGTTGGCGTTGGGCGGAGGGTGGCCGGGCAGATGCGCCCATCCATCTCTCGTCTGGATGAGGGGAGAGCGAAGAGGAGCACTGTGAGCGCGTAGACGCACACGCGCACACAGGACTCAATCTATGTGAAGAGGACGTGACTATCGATGCACCCCTTTCGATGAAGTTGTCCCTGACGGAAAGGTGTGCCTGTGTCTGCACCGTACCGGAAAACAACAGATGGACCATGTGCACCGATTCCGAGACACCCCCACAAAAGAAAAAAAAATCAGGGAAGACAAGGAAGGGCCCGAGAACGGTGGCGTGCAGGCGCGAAGGCAGTCATCAGAAAAGTGCAAAAGGGGGAGGGGGCCGAGGTGTGCGGAAGTTAAGAGGGCACGCGAAAAGCGTGAGTGCGCGAGCCACACCGAGCACATGGGAAAGTTTCGCAACACCCTTGAAGGACCATGTGCTCCAGTTACGCGTGCTGGTAGCGGTCCAACAGAGGACGTAGGGAGGGCGCAGATACAAGGTATCGCACACGGTCCCAAAGGAAAAACAGCAAAAATACGGGTGCGACGACTGCGGCACGGGCGATTGCTGTGTTGGCTCCACTGCATGCCAACTCGGAGCCCACTCATTAACTTTCTCACTCACGCGCGACCACACACACACACGAAAAAAAACGGGTAGACTGCGAGAAGAGGTTCGTGGTGTCCTTGACAGAGACAACGCTCAAGGGTAAACCCCATAACAAAGAGAGAGAGAGTCACCCTCGAGGGGGCGAGGAAAAACGGAAAATGTGGGTCCGAGCGAGGGCTTCCCGCCACTCATGAGCACTACTACGAAACACGACTACGTACTTTAGAGACATGAGTAGAACGAAGGGAACACAAACAAAAGAGTACCTACGCAGACAAAACAAAAGGAAGAAAAGAAAGCCCTCACGGAGACGCTTGCGAGTACACACAAGTCCCGCCGCATGTCGCCTCACCACTCCCTGCGGCTGAGACGAATCCGCCTTGGAGGGGGGAGAGGTGGCCGGTGTCCCTGCGAAGAGTGCTTTTTCGTTTTCTTCTTTTTTGTGTGTGTGTGCGTTGGTTCGAGTGGGAAGAACAAATGGAAAAGAGGAAAAATAAACAACAAAAAGGAAAACGAAGACGGGAGAAACGGAATCTGTGCGGGTGCCCACAGAAAACCATTTGAGATAGGTGCGCACCGCGCGCTCTCGGCCATGCGCGCGCATCTCAGCTTGCGTGTTGGATGAGCAGATGGAAAAGGGAATGAGAGGCAAGAAAGTCACACAAATAGGCAACGGAACGACCTTCGTGCGATGCCGAGTTTGTGATGTCATCTCATCGCCCCGCGCCTACCCCGCGCACGACTTCCGTGCATCCCACTTGCTTTCTCAGTCTCTACGCGTGTATATGTATGTGCGCACGTATGCGCGTCTCGCACTTGGACGCGGCGCAGGTCAGCAATCTATGGAGTCACATAATCACGCAGGGCGATATGTGTCGCTTCCTCTCAGATATAGCACAACAAAAAGGCGTACGTTCTCACCAAGGCAAAACACTTGACGTTAGTGGCCGTGTACTGGTGTGTTGGCGTATTTTGCACGTTGGACGCGCAACAGGAGGGACACTAGCAGTGCGAATACGCCCTACTAGGGTACCTTGAGGGAAGCAGCGAAGACGCGAGGGTGTCTATTGCTAGCCTCACAATTTCATGCGAACACAGCTTGAGAGAAGAACGGTGCGGCCGGATGACCCACATTGTGTGTCCGTGTTTGGACAAAGTGCTACAACTCCGCTTCAGGGAGAGTCCAACAGAAAACAAAAACGAAAAAAAAAGCGAGCCCGCTCTTGGCCCTTCAGGGAGTAACGCCGAAGCAACGGTAAGAGAGTTGGCAGAGAAGAGCGAGTGGAGGACCGTGCGCCCGCGCTCACCTGGTGCGATCTATCTATAGCAAGCAAAACAAACAAACAAAAAAACAAATGTCGACTTCAGAGAAAAAAAAGACAGGGAAAGAGACTACCACACACAAACACGTAAAAGGGTCAATAATACGATCAACAAGAGAGGACGGAGAAGACAGACAGAGCGAGGCAAAGAGAAATCGCCTCCCCCTCCTCCCCGTCACCGACATTGCCCAGCACGACCACCACGTAAACGAGCAGACACCCTACTCACCCGATTGTGTTCCTCGCCGTGCTCTCTCTGCCACACACACACACGTGCGTGTTTTTTTTTTCGTATTAGGTCACGAAGAACCAGACGAAGAAAAAAAAGCAGAAGCACGCGACCCACTACGTGCCAAGGAACCTTGCGAGAAGAGAGGAAGGGGAGCGAGGACGTCCGGCCATCGAACCAGACGCACCCGGAGTAGCCCCGCTACAACACATGTGACATGGTCCACTGAGGACAGACGGGCATCACCAAGCCCCCTTCTTTCTATTGGATATGAAATACGAACCGTTGAACGAGGGAAGAGTGACTGGGTTAGGCAGGTGGCGCATAATGCATAGTTTGCCATAAGTGGGGTGTCTATCATGCAGCACCGGGACGCCCGGGGAGAGACAAGCCCACCAAGTTGAAGGAGGAGTAAAACAAGAGGTTCGAGCAAGAAGGGACACATAAAAAAAAGGCACCAAAGCGAGACATGGACTTCAAATAAAGCAGGCGTTGTGAAGGGTCCGTGGACATACCCTCCACCACACGAGCCACAATCGCCTCACTTCTTCATCGCCTCTGCCACGGCAGCAATCCGGGCCTTTGCGCTGCGCCGGTCATCCTTCACGGAAGTGCGCGCCCAGGCCTTGGCGACATGAGCCATCCGCGTCGAGGTCGGAATATCGCGCAGCAGGGGAAGCAAGGCTGCGTAGGTGGCTCCAAAGGGATTGCTGCTATAATACGGAGGCACCTTGATGTCCTTCTGCTTGATTGTCAAGGATTCCAAGGTCTTCGGTGCCGCCGGCGCTGGCGAGGGGGCCGGCGACCCGTGCTTGGAGCTCTGGCGCTTGCGCGCTGAGATCCTCACGGGAGGCGGATTAACCTTCGACTTCAACCCTGTCCGCTTCTCGAGAAGTTCCGTCGCGCGCGCGATGCGGCGATTCAGGCCGTTGAGGGAGTGCGTCTCTGTCCACAATGCCTTGATCTGGCGAGTGCCCAGGATCTTGGGATGATTTGGAATGAGCCCTGTCATGCGCATGTGACGGTAAAACTTGATGTAGGGGTTCGCGCGGCGACGGGCTGCGCGGGTCTTCCTCTTGGTGGCGGTATGCCGCAGCCGCGACTTTGCCACGCTTGCGATGCGCGTCTTCCGAACCCGCCGCTTCGAGGCGGCAGCCTTGCGAGCCGCGCGCATCGTGGGCGCCCTCGGCTTGCTTGCAGTCACCGGCTTCGGTGCCGACCGTTTGGCAGCCACGTGGCGTGCAAGACGCACTTTCACAGAAGCCGGTCGCTTGGGCACCCGACGAGCGGCGCGGAGGATGCGCGCCCTTTTCAGCCTTTTCGCCGCGGCGCTTCGAGATGGTCGAGCCGCCTTTACCTTTTTCGCCGTCGTTGCTGTGACGCGCCGCTTCTTTGATTTTGCCGCCTTGCGGCTGCTTCCATTTGCCGAGCTCTTTGCGATCTTGCGGGTGGCGCGCTTAGAGCGGCGCCTGGCAATTTTCTTGCTCATCTTCCTGGAGAATCCTTTCGCGCGGTTCTGGTCCTTCTGCAGCAGCCGCACAGCCATCTCGACACGCTTCGGCATAGAAAGCGAGCCTTGCTGACCGGTCATGACCCACATGCGAAATACTCGTTTGAGGTTTGCCCGTGTGGAGGAAAATTTGGTGCGCCGCATCACCTCCGTCTGGAAAGAGGCAAAGGGTGTTACGACCTTCTTGCTTTTCGGCTGGAGTCGCCTCAAGCGAATCGCCTTGCGCTTCGGAGCCGTGGTGCGCGCCAGCCTTAATCGTGACGGTGCTGCCTTCCACTTACGCCCAGGCTTTACAGTCTTTTGCAGTTCTTTCGTGATCTCCTTGCCTTTTGTGCGGTAAATTCGCAGTGCCGCCGCCACACGGGGTGCGGAGAAGCGGATGCCGTACTGCGGTGCAGTCCTGTGCCACAGGACTGCAGCCGTCTGCATTTTTCGCGCCTGCTCCGCATTTCTGAGGGGCGGGTAAACAGCTTTGAAGAAGCTAGCAAACGGCGGCCGCCTGCTCACCAAGGCCACCATCGATCTCGAGAACATCGTGCGTTGTGGCTTGGCTGTTCCACAGTTGCTGGCACTTGGCTTCCGCCTTTCTTTAGTGAAGCTGTTTTGATGTACGGGCGCGCGTGTGCGTTCGTGGGAGTCCGAAAATGGAGGACCTGGAAGAACGGTCTGTTCGTGGGAGCGGGACGAGAGGGAGGAGGCGCACGCCGGAGAAGATGTGAAAAAGGAACCAGACGGTGCGTAGTGGAACGGTCAACAGAGAACGCGCAGCGCAGGGGGTGGTATGAGGGTAGGAGGAGAGAAAACGGGTGGTGGGAGGGAGGACATGGCGGTCAAAATGAAGAGCGGGATCACATACCAATGGACTTCGGCTCTTTCGCGCTGACTGCTAGTCAGGTATGATGTCAAACGCGACCAAATACGGAGAGGATACACCGAGTGCCTGGACATCCAAGCGGCTAGAAAGAGGAGGGGACTGCGGCGTCCAGCATGCGATTTGCGTGTGCGCGTGTGTACGTATCGCTCTGGGAGCGTCATCCACCGAGTTGTTTACAGCGCTCCATGCACCCTTTTCGTTTGGATGTTGCCACTTTTGTTCCGGCTCCCTCTGCAAAGCGGGATGTTCACATGTGCCTTTCCGTCGTTTCCGACACGACACGGAGAAGGTGCCCCTGCGCGAAGGCATGCGACAAAAACGCCGTGCAACCTTAGTCCACGGATACACACTCAGACGCCCAGCAACGCACGCGCAGAAAGAGAGGGGCGAAACGAAGTATGCGTGCATGTTGGCATGTGTGTGTGTGTGTGTCATTTCCGTGGGGTTTGCCTAACGCGTCCTCGTCTGGCTGCTGGTGTGTACTTTTTCGTTTTACCCTTTTGTTTCCTACGTGTGTGCGGGTGTGGCTGTTTGTGTGAAAAAAGTACGGTGGTGGCGCCTGCGTACTTCAGTCTCCCTGTCACAGGAGAAAGAACGCAATACGAGGAAAAGCAGAGAGAGAAGACATCACCGATGCGATGAGCCTCTCCCCCGCCATTTCTCATCTCTCTCTCGCACGCACGCCTGCCGGCCCGCTCGCTTTGGTGCCCGCCACGAGTTTCCACCCACACACCGATGCAAGTGAGAAGAAACAACAAAACACCAGGGTGCATGCCACGACCGACGAGAAAAAGGGGACCGGGGGGGGGGCGGGGTAAGGCGGGGCGGAGACAAAAAGCAAAAGAAAGAAGAGTCGTACGGGATGACACGAATGAAGTGAAACCGAAGGAGACGAGGAAGAACAGGGACTGTGTGGTCCACATCTTTTTTTTTGTTTGTTTGTCGTCAGTGCACACCTTCGGTCGTCGTCGCTTCGCGCGTCTCTCTCTTTTCTCCGCATCTTGAGCACCGCATCGCCTTGGCGTCATTCAAGATAGGGGGAGGAGGTGGAGGGTGACGGAGAGGAGAGGGGAGTGAGTACTGTGAGGAGTTGCAGCAGCGAAAGGGAGAGGAGCGACGGCGAGTCCGCCACCGTTCCCTCTCCACCCACACAGAGGAAGAAGTGAAAGCGTAAGAAACACGAAACGTTAGCTGTGTGTGTGCCTGTGTGTATAAAACGCAGCAGTTCCAAGACGGAATCACAAACGACACAAAAAAAGATGGGTGAGGCGTGATAGGGCAGCAGTGAGGCGGGCAGAGAGGCAACAGCACTGATGACACACGGATTAGGGCCGCCTTGTCCATGACCTCCCCCCGCCTTCGCAGTTCACGCGCTCGTTTCCGTTGGTAGAGAAAGGAGTAGGAGACCGTGACTACGCGTGCGTCGGGCAGAGCCACGCAAAAAGAAAAAGGAGGCAACGGCTGCGAGCACAGCCACCCCCGCCTAGATGTGCAGGGGGCGTTTAGCAGTGAGCCGGTCCCCCGACTCATGCGCAAACATCGTCTCTGCAGCACGGTCGCCATGCACCGACAAAGATGTATATCTATATATACGTATTTATGTACGTGTCTATGTACATATACCGGGGCACCTCTCAAAAGAGGCCACATAAAGAATCAGAGGGGGAGAGAGAGACAACAACAGGAAGAACACGTCTGGCGTCTAGGGGCGAAGGGACTACGACCGCAGAGCAACCGACGCACGAGAAAAGCTGAGAGAGGGGTGGATGTATCACAGAGGCTGTACAGAGAGACGGGGGGAGAGGGACGGGGACGATAAACAATAAAAGGCAAAGAAAACACAAACAGGATCTGGACAGAGAGGGGGAGGGAGGAGGGCGAGAGAACCATACATGGGTGGAATATATACGCTGTGATGAGGGTGTTGCGAAGAAGTTGAGGGGATGGGGGCATCGGGAGGGAGTGAGGGTTAGGTTGCTTCCGCATGTGGAGGAGGGGGAGGGGGAAACAAAAGGAAAAGCAGCGCGATCGGGCGCGGAGACAACGAACGACAAGAGAAGTCCGCGCGTACTGAAACCGACGGCTGTCACAGAAGACGCGACAGAGGAGTTTTGCAGCACATCAACGACACTCTGTTCAGGGGCTATCGTGTATGAGTGTGTGGCGGGCAGACGTACACACACATCCGAAGCTGTCGCACCTCTCCTACCTTCCTTTTTCCTTTTCACCTTTATTCGCCGCGCACGACAACGCGGGCCTCGCCAGGGTTGTGTGCCTTCTCGTTGGCTGGCTTCCCGATGGAGCCAAAGGGCATCTGCGCGATCAGCTGCCACTCCTCCGGAATGTCGAATGCGGAGCGGAGGTCCGCCTCGATTAGCTCGTTGTAGTGCTGCAACGACGCGCCAATACCGTCCTGCGCCAGCGCTGACCACACTGCAAACTGGGCCATCGCGGATGATTGCTGCGAAAAGGTTGGGACGTTTGCCGCATACCGCGGGAATGCCTTCTGCTGCATCTTGATGGCTGCGCCATCCTCGTAGAAGAGAATGGTGCCGGCGCCCGCTGCGAAGCAATTGTTCACCTTCATCTCACTCTGTGCATACTGCTCCTCTGATGTCACCTTCTTGAGCGCCGCCTTCACGATGTCCCAAACCTTTTGGTGGTCCGCGCCGAACAGGATGACAACAGTGGAGTTCTTGATATTAAATGAGGAGGGGCACTGACGAATGGTGCCCTCGATGGTTGCGATGACCTCCTTGCGGCTCTGTGCAAGCTTGTTGTCCAGATTATAGATGGTGCGGCGCTTCGATAACGCCTCGATGAACTGCGCCGAGGACTTGATGAGGACGGAGTTGCTGCTCGTGCTGGAGGCCTTGTCGTGGAAACCATCCTTAGAGGCGGTAGACTTGGTCGAGAAGCAGCGCATGCCTCCTGGCGATACGAGTTACCGGTGCAGTCGGGAGAATGACGGGAGGCACGCGGACACCTTCAAAGGAGAGATTCAAATAGGTTCAAGGGCGAGCGTCGTGCTCGAGGGAGCGAAAAAGAAATGGAGAAAGGAGTGGTGCACACACGAGCACACATACACATACATAATGGAAGAAAACAATGCAAAACAAGTGCAGCGTGCGATCTGTTGGTGACACTTGAGGTGTTGCTACAGGGGTAGTTGGGTGGAGCTGTATTTGATGAAAGGGTGGAAAGGAAAGGAAATCGGGGAGACAAAAATCTGCGCGACGCGCACACGCACGGAATGCACGCGAATGCAGTGTGTCCCGGAAAGGAGAGAGTCGACACGCCCGTGAAGCAGTCTCCGAAGCGATGATGGAGACGTCGAAAAGACAAGAAAGAAGAAGTCAAAGAGGGCGGGGATACCGAGGAAAGAGGCGCTCACCATGCAAAGATGCGAGGGAGGAGCTCAAAGGCATCCGTCGCTACCCGAGCACCTCGCCCATCGAGGGGCGACGCGGCGCTGAGCATTGAGTACCACAGCAGACGTCGAAGAGGAAGACTTGTCGTAGCTTCTTTGTTCCTCACAACGTGCAGTGGGACTGCAGAGTGAATGCTGCCACGCGAAGTTACAAACATCCGAAGTGAAGCATGGCCCTTTCATGCCCTCCCTTACAGTCGTCTTCGAGCCTCTCCCTGCATGACAAAAAGACGGAGCGCAGGTGACCGTGCACGTCCGCGCAGACAAGCCTCCAATCGAGGGAACGTTCGCTTGTACAACACAAATGGAAGAGCATAGAGCAAAACGGAGGGGCGCATCGAGGCGCGGGCATGACTAGTGAGCCTTGACATGCGCAGAGCAACAACGAAAAACGAGAAGCACGACGGGGGAGAGAGAGAGTCATCACAAAAGCAACATTACTGCTACAGCGCGCCGGCAGTCAAGGCGGGTGCAGAGCAAGAGCCACTCGTGAAATTTCAAAGGTGGCTGTCAAACAGGTCGCAGGCAAGGTTTGACGCCGCCTCCGAGCCTGGAACGGAGCGGCGTAACGCACTTGTGGATTAACTGGTTCTTCAACGTGCTCTACAGGAAAAAAGCGGATTGCGAGACGCTAAAAGGTGATCGGCTGTGAAGCCAACGGCGGTCGCGGAGATGCGGCCACGGCCGTGGAGCTGTTGACCCCTGCTGGCGGTGTCGGGGGCTGCTGTGGTACCGAGTTCGTGCTAGTGGACGCAGCCTGGGTGCTCGTGCTATCTGCCGTGTTCGTCGGAGGTGCGGCTGGTGAGGAGGAGGCTGCGGTGGCTACCTCATTCAACGTCTGTGGAGACTTCGACTCAGGTGTTTCTTCTGCCCGCGCGTTCTCAGCCAGCTCCTCCGCCAGCTTCACTTTCCCTGCCTCTAACCGGAGCTGCCGTTCTTCTTTTGTGAGCGAGCGCCACCGCTCGCCAATAACGCGCATTCGCTCCTTTGGTGCCAAGTGGTGCAGAGAAGCCATATGCTCCTTCACAAACACCGAGTAGGGCGATCCTACACTTCGCTTGACAGTCCTCTTCTTGGCAGCAAGCGACCCGTCTGCGCTTGCCTCTGCTGCCTCCTCCATCTCGGCCCCTTTGGCTAACTTTCTGTGCGCCTTACTCGGTGACTTTGGCGCCTTCTTTTTCTTCGTCTTCGACGACGAGTCCGAGGCGGGTGCTGCCCGCTTCTTCCGCACAGGTATCACCGGCAGAGCCGGTGTCGCAAGCTTCATGGAGTGGGCCTTGTTGTACTGCTCGGTGCGCATCTCTATCGCCTTCCTGGCGTTCACCGGCAGCGACTCGTATATTTGCAGTAGTTTCACCTCTTTCTCACGAGGACTGGCGCCGGTGAGAGCGGGGTTGTCCTTTTGCTCACGCGCAAAGAGTTCGTAGGTGGTGAGGGGCTTGAAGTAGGCGGCTGCGCGCTGTAGTGCCTCCTGGCGAAGCTGCTCAATGGACGCCTGCTGCTTTAGCGCCAGCAGTTGTTCTTCTGAGAGCCTCTTGAAGAGCTGAGACATCGCCTTGCGCCGCTCCGTTTGCGTTAGCTCTCGAAGAGCCATGTTCGTGAGAAGCTGCTCGCGGCAGAAGATTTCAAAGACCTTCCCCCGTCCCGCGCTGCATCGCAAACGAGTGATACGCAACATTGTGGAAAAAGAAAGACAGCAGGTGACCGACGGAGAGACCGGGATAGGAGAGAAAAGCAAAATGGCGATGCTTGCGCGTCCTCACGCAGTCACAATCACAAGGCGGACTGCCGTTAAGCCGCTGTTATGCACGAATGAGTTCGCGGTGTCTTGATAACGTACGTCACTGCGGTAGCGATAAAATCTATGACGGCCCTTTATGCCGGGGGCTGCGGCTTCAGGAGTTGTGTCAGCCTCGTTCGTGGCGGCAGGCGTAGTCCCACGGCCAATCGAAAACGGGTTCGATGGCGAGAGTGAGTGCGTATGTATATGTATGTATGTGTTTGTTTGTTTGTGCGTTTTCTCCGCCGGCACATTCGACGCCGTAGTGAAACGACGGACAACTCGTGAACACGGTATATGTGTACGTGCGCTCTTTCATGTATTGATGCACACACACGACTGCAGGTGCGGGGCCGCACGCACTGATTGTCTTCGCACCAACGCGTTTTGATCGCGTGTAGCACGGGATGGAGAGTAGGGACGGGGGAAGGGGGACCGGATAGGGGAGGGGTGAGGATGTGATAGGACCACCTACGTAGATAACGGGAGGTGATTTCAACGACCCTCCACGCACAGACACAAACCGACGGCCAAGAACCGTCATGAGCAGCCGGGCAAGCTCCACGAGAAGAAGGAACGGCGGTTCACTGGCATTCCGGTTCTCGTCCTCTCTCGCTCTCTGCGTAGGTGTGTCCGCGTGGTTGGGGGAAGGGAGGGGTGCCTTCTCAAGGACGAAAGCGTATCATATGCCGTTGCACTCCCGTAGACCACCATTCCTGTGACGACGAAGGCCACAGTTTTGGAAAACCAACCCGTGTCTGTGCCAGACGCGGCACAGTCCACACACGCTGTCACTGTTTCCACCGCGATCTGAGGTCGAGTGCGGTCCACCTCACTGGAATAAGGACGCATTCTTTCTCAGTGTTTCTTTCGTTTCCAGGGTGGCTTCATTCTAAGGATCGTGTCTAGACTGAGGAGAAAGAGGGCGGGGGTGCAACGGACGGGGGGGGACATAGAAGGCTGGACGGCCCTACAACCATGGTGAACGGTAGAGGCTGCAAAAAAAAAGCGAGCGCAGAGAGAAAAGAGGCTCGCACACACAAACCCCGCTTCCGCGGCAACGGAAGAACTACTCGAGCGTTCGAAAAGGAGAACAAGAGCCGTGTTGGGTCCCGAGCCAACGAAAAAGAACGAGGCGAAACCGTGCGAAGCACGACAGGGTCGTGCAGAGAGGAAAATAAAAATCTATGTGCTGGATGTTGTGGACTGAAATCGCTCTCGCGCCATGCGTACCTGTGTGCTATGAGAAGGGATGTGCGCTCCTCTCTCCTTCTCCACCCGCTGCGTCACTCATGATGCCAGTCCGCATGCTCCACCTCGCCACTCTACTTGCTCGGTTCCCCTTCTAACCACCTCTGCTTTGCTCCTCTTGCGCCCTCTCTTCCTCAGTCGTCAGTGACGTGTACAGCGATGGCAAGCTCTCCAGCCACAGGGTACCTGCACAGGAAACACACCACCAAAACATACGCTGACACTTGCACGCAGCGAGGAGTCCTTCGTGTCTGGAGTGGATCAGCGAGCGCTGAAGCATAGACAACACAATTCGGACGAGCGCCCTGGAGGTGCATTCTCTCCCGCTTCCTGCCTGCAACTCTCTCTTGCCCCTTACTCGAGCGCGCAGTTGATTCTACGAGGTCCTTACGTGCCGGTTGACGTTTGGAGCGATACGGCGACGAACTGCAGTAAAGAGTCGGAGATACGTACACCGGCAGTGAACGTGAATCTCGCGCAAAAAAAGGCGTAGACGCTGTTGATGAAGAAAGAAGAGGGCTGCCACTTCACAGAGTCGTGTGTATAGAAAGACACACTCGCACATTGTCTCGCCCCCCATCATACCCTTTCCCGCTTCCACGACACTGTCGAAAACTCGACAGCCAACACACAACAGGAAAAAACGTAGCTACATCCTCAAAAAAATCTTTGCGCGTGGAGAGAGAGGCGATGATGAGGGAGAGATTGCGAAGAGTGCCCATGGTCAGTTAACAGTCGTCCCCCTCTTCTTTCCCTTTCGAGAAACTATCGAGGTGGAAAGTATAGATGCGCATGACACGGATTGTCCTAGTCGGTCGAGCAAGGGGTTCAGCAAAGAAACGCACGCATACACATATATACAAGCAGACTAGCTCCGCAGCCCCCTTCTACTCCCCGCACATACAAAGAACGAAACGCACACGCACACCTTCCTCTCACGTCCGAACAGTGCAAAGACAAACAACACGGAGAGAGAGAAAAAAAACAAAGAAAGAGATAACCTCCACGAGAGTCGTCAGTGTATGTACGCGTGCATGCGCACATTGCATCTATGGCTTGGAAAACCGTAACAAGCATGCAAAAAGATAGACAGAAAAGAAAACAAAAACGTGGAGTAGACACAAGTACAAGCATAAGCGGAATACGAACTTCAAGAGGGGAGAAATAGTACATGCCGATGTCAGCGAGACGAGCCACGTGCGATACAGGGTGGTGGTGGTGGCAAGGGAGATGCAGCATTCGAGATCAGACAAGCGCACAAGCAAGAAAGAGTGACGATACTCGACGGTGGGCCAAGTGTCGGTGGGGCTCCGCTTCAAAGCCGCCGCTCCGTCATGTTCAAGGACACATTCTTTGCAAGCACCTAGCCCTTCTTGCTATTCTTAGGCGCGTTGTCCAGGCATGCTCTGTTGGCACGCGTCGGCCACCGCCTCCCCCCACCCTGCACTCACCAAGACCGCTTCCATCCGCTTTCACAGTATGCCCTTCTCGTGCACTCCCTTGCTCCGCATCGTCTTCCATCAGCCGCATAAGCATTCTCTCGTCATCAGCTTTGATCGCTATGCTCTGGGAATTTATTTGGGGGTGCGCGCGTTGTGCTGCTTCCACAACTTTGCCACAGCCTTCATGCGGTCGAGGTGCGGCAGCTTCTCGAAACGGCCAATATTTTCCTTTACAAAGGTGGTGTACGCCGACGGAGCGCGCGTAGAGCGCGGCTTCTTTTCCCCCTTCACCTTGTCCTTCTGACTCTTGTGCTTGAAGCTGGTCCATGCAGCAGCACGCTTGTCAAGGGCCGCCTTGTCGCTCGCACTCAGGGATTTGTACAGCTTCGACGTCATCTTACCGCGTTCGCTCACAGGGAGGCCCTTGAGCTTCGGGTTGTTCTTCTGCTCAATCATGAACATGGAATACGCACCGATGCCGAGCCGCCGAGGAACAAAGCGGAGCATTTCGTTTTTGTTTCTGCTTGCGTGTCGTGATTTTTCTCGATGTCGAGTTTTTCTAAGGTGAGGTGGAGAACGATAGCGCAAATTCAACGCGAACTTGTCAATCAAGCAGGTGACAATGATGAAGGGATAGTGCGGGGGGGGGGGGGGGAAGACTCGGTGGAAAGAAAAATAAAGCAAGTGCCAGCTACGTGGACGGAATAGAGGTTACGTCAGGCACCGCGGAGGTACGAGCGCCGACACGAAAAATAAATCACATATAAACAGAGAAAAAGGGAGCGGAGAAAATATCAAAGTACGAGGAAATTCTGTGTAAGAGAGCTGAAGTGCCAGTCGACATTCGATGAAGCCGCGATCACCCGTTTCTTTTTTTGTTGATGTGCGTGTCTTGGTTTCGGGTTTACCCACATTGGGGCAGAGACGCGGGTGGTGGGCTGGGGAAAGAGTACCGTGCGTGACAGTCCGCTGCATCGTCGGCTACGTGCGTGATGTGCAAAGCTCGTCAACGGAGCCGTGCTAATCAGATGAGTGCCACACACGTCTCTTCGCCACATCACCGGTACAACAAAACACCGCTGCGCGCTCCTAAGGAGTTCTCCTGCACGCTCCCCACTCCTAATTGGAGCGTGTCCGTGTCTATACGCCTGCGTGTGTGTGTGTGTGTGTGTCGACGTACGGGAGACCCTGCGATGCTGCAGTTGGCGCCACATGTCCCACACGCGCTCTTCCACATGCTTCACTACGATTTTTTTTCAGGTTGGTGTTTTTTTTTCAAATATTATCATCGTGGCCACCCCCTTTAAAGAAACAAAAGAGAACGAGAAGCACTTGAACGTTTGAAGAAGAAAACCAAAAAAGGTACAAAAAAAGCATCAAGGCAGAGAATCCTAGTCATCTCCCCCCCCCTCTCTTGCGCCTTGCCCCATCCCTCCTTTGCACGTTGCCGTGTCCACGAACAGCATATCATGAACTCCTCTCTCACCCCCGCTCCCCTCCTTCGAGGGGTCGCGGCGTATTGCTTCGTTCCGCCTACGCCCGCAACACGTCAGCGACGACTGCTCTTCTCAGCCCCTCCCCCCTCCCCCCAAACATGAGCATACACAAAAAGGGAGGAGGAAGGAGGGAGGAGGAGAAAGGGGACGAAGCAGGGAAGTACGGGACACATGGGGGTTACTGATTCCCTCAACGGGGACCACATTACAAATGCCAAGAAGGGAGGGGGTCTATCAAAAAAACATGAGAGGCAGAGGAGGAGAGATGACGGACCTCCTCACACCTTATGCGTGGCCACGGAGGCGAGCGAGACAGAACAGAAAGAAAAAAACACAATAATGACACAGACACCTAACGCTATACATGGCACCGCTGCCGTGGATGTGTTTGTTGTGAGGTGGTGCTGGTGGTGGTGGGGAATACACATTCTCTTTTCTGGTGCATTTTTTGTGTTTTTGTATGTGTGTGTGTGTTTCTTTTTTGGGCTTTCGGCTCGGCTCCTCCCTTCTTCCTTTCATTCGTTTGGTTTTCGTCTTTCATGTGCTTGTGTGTGTGTGTGTGTGTTCTCTTTTCTTCTCCTTTTTTCGCCGTTTGGGTGTTTTTCCTTGTTGGTATTTGCTCAACTTTTGTTTCTCCTTTTTTCCGTTTTTTATCTTTTTTTTCGTTGCTCCTCCTCCACGACACAGTACAGGGTAAATATACATATATATGTATATGTATATATATGCATGTATATACGACAAACGAAACGAATCCGACACATACAAACATCGTCAACATCATCCATCACATACAGACCGACAGGCCGACACACGGTGCGAGAAAGCAAGTAGAGGAAAAAAGGATGAGGGTGGGGGGGGTATGTGGAACGGAGAGGCAGAGCGAGCAAGTGGAATAGGGAGGAGTACTGCGTCATTGCTGGCGTAGAGAGCCAGCATAAAACGCATCGAAAAAAAAACAAGCGCTCTTACAGAAAGCCATGAATGAACTACGACGAAGACCACGAAGTGCTCGATGAAAAGCATCAGGCTTCTCACGACTCCTCCTTTCGTGACTTCAACGCACGCCGTTTTCGCAGTTGTATCTCCACCCCAACTTCACGGCGTTGAAAAGGTGCGCTCCCGGATACGGCCAAACTCAGGTACCGCCACCTCGCACATCGTCCTTTCACCTTCTCATCACAAGCATACCACCCAAATGATCAATCACGCATACACGCGGACAATGGCAGACAAACATACAAAAAAAACAAGAATCGAAAATCAACCAAAAGTTGCCATCCTCCTTTTTTTTCCTTCTACGCTTCCTTTATATGTTTTGATTTTTTTTGTTGGTTTCCTTCCTTTCTTTCGTTAGGCAGAACGCCAACCAGAGAATGCTCTCGCACCTCAACCAATTTACTTTTGCCGGTAGACCACACCAACGCTCCACGTCAATACGCCTCTCGCTGTCTTTTTTTTTCATAGTGAGGACTGGGTAAGGAGGAGAAGCGCGCAGGCCGAAAAAAAAGAAAATCAGGTGGATTGGGAGACGGAGTGGATTGAAAGATATCCATGTACATTGTGGATCGCGCGTCAAGAACAGACACAAAAAAGCGCGCGGCGGTAACACTTTGGTTCCTCCTTTCCATTTTCACCCTTTACTTCCTTGCGTGTTCAGCAACGCGCAGCACAGTATGCGTCACCACCATCGACGCAGTCGTCTGTGGGTCCACCAGCATAGATGTAGATACACGTATATACACGTCACGGTCAGCATACGGAAATGGAGGAGCAGAGAGAGAGCCTTTCCTTGACCCCCACAAGACGACGAAAAACGTCGTCAGATCTCTGCTGGTGTGATGTATAGCCGAGACCGTCACAGACGAGGCAAGGCAAATGACGGAGAGACAAAGGTACCGCGGCACCTTGCCGGCACATTCACGCAGACCCACACGCTCAACCCTTCCCCCTCTACACACACACACACATGGGTGCACATCGGTGTCCATGTCCGCAAGAGGGAGACGTGGGGGAGGGAGGGAGGGAGGGAGGGAGGGAGGGGGTGGAGCGCTCCCACAAAGAGAACAACAAAGAGAACAACAGAAAATCATACACAAAGAAAACACAAAGGACCAATACAATAAAAAAAAACAAAGAAAAGTGACGGTACAAAAACAGGCAGAAAAAAAAAACAAAGAAGAACATCAAAATACCCAAGAGGCAAAAAGGAGACGCTGCTGCGCTCGTCATCCAGGAGGACTCAGGCACGGAGAGACACAAGAGGACATGAGAAACGCGGAATAGGGAACAGCATGCGCAGGGGTCACGCGAGACTGTGGAGTCTCGATGCATGTTCCGTGAAGGCGCACATCCCCTCCTTCGCAATCGTTTCTCCGTCATCACCTTCTCTCTCGCTACCTGCGCAGTGGCATGATATCGTTATCTTCAGGGCTTTTCTATTTTTTTTTCGGTTTTCGTGTGCACGTACAACGAAGAAGCGGATTGTGTCTTCGTTAAAACCTCACCAGCGAGCAGGTGCGCCAAAACAGCTGGAAAGACTAGAAGGGAGGGGAGAGACGGATGGAAGAAGATGTTCAGATCCAGTCGCACTCGGGTCGAATCGTCGTTGGTATGCGCAAAGACGACAGAAAAAATTATTTCACCCACGCAGCGACGCAGGGCATGAGCCCAAGCACACACACACACACATAAAGATACATGAATGCCTTCGCGTTTGCTGCGCTGCTCATAGCAAGCGCTCCGCCCCCTCCTCTCTCCCTCTCAATCCTTTGGGTCAAAATACCGCAGCACCTCTCGCATCTCACGAAGATATTTTCTGCGCACAGGCACACACACACACACAGGCGCAGACATGCATGCAACACACGCGCTGCAGAGAGAAAAGAATGCATCAAATTTTGGAAGCTGAACCGCGGCGGAGCCCGATGTGTTGCTCGTCTTCTTTTTATTCCCCTTGCACGGTGCACGCATTGCACACGCAGCCGCAGAACACCACCGAGATCACCGTCACATGTTCAAGCAAGCGTTTGGTTTGGGTCCTCTTCTTTTCCGCTCCCGTTAGTGTCACACGCGGGGCGTGTCGATGACAAACTCACCTGCTCCCTCCCCCTCCTCCGCAAGCGCTGAGGTAGCGCTGGACCTCATTGCAGCGGAAGCCGCAGCGGACAAGCGCGTGCCGGCGGGGCGAGGAGGGCGAGGAGGGATCTAAGTTCAACTGTGGCCAGGCTCCCAGGGAGCATCAGCTAACAGGGGCGGTGCTGCCTCTTAAACCAAAGCGATGGTCGACCGGGAGTTTTTGCAGAACTCACCACGGGCCCTCCCGATGGTGTGCGGCGTGTTCAGGTCGTCGAGGTGGCTTTCCATGTTCGAGCGCGGGATCGGGCGCCTCGGGGGCGCCGCCGGCATCGAGTCGATGTTGGGGTCGTAGTAGTGCAGGATGTTCGGGTCACCGGCATTCTTCTTGAACACCATCCTGTGCGGACGGTAGTTGTCGTCGAACACGGGGTCCGCCCGCTTCTTCGGGCTGCTGCTGCGGCTGCTGCCATGATGAGCTTCTCCCTGGCGGGACGGATGCGCAGCCACGCGCGAGCCCTGGGCCGGGTAACGCGAATCCGTGCGAGCGCTCACACTGCCGCTGGGGCTGCGGGTGCGTCGAGAGTCCATCGCGCGGGGATGGCGCTGATCCGTGCGGGCGCTCAAGCTGCCGGGCTTGCTGCCAACCGACTCTTGGTGACGCGCGGAGCCGGCGTTGTCGTCCGCCAGGAGCATGCCACCGTAGAACAGGTTAGCCGTGTCATGCGGCGGGCGGCACAAGCCACGGGCGAGGCCGCGCGGGTGCTCCTTCTCCGGGAAACCCCAGCGGCCCGTGCCGAGCACGTCGTGCTCCTGTTTCGCTGGGGTGTTGATAGGCTTAATCACGGGCGGCTTCCTCGGTGGCAGTTCCTGAGATTCGCACTTGCGGGGGCCCAGCTGCTTGACCGGGTGTGGCTTCTCGTTAAGCTCATCAGCGGTGTAGTAGTGCAGGTTCAGCACATCAACAGACTCGTTCGCCTTGTTAGACGTCTTGTGGCACGGCGGCAGCGAGCTCTGGAACACATCCTCGCCCTCCTTCGGCGGAGGAACCTGGCCGAACATCTTCGCGTCCTTCTGCGGCGGCGGCACGTGGCGCTTGCCGGTCACCGGAGGGACGTTGCGTGGCGGGCGTGGATCGTTGTCCTCGAAGTACGGCGCATCCATTCCACCCTGCGGGTGCGTGATTTTCACGCCGCAGCGCCAGGGTGCCTCCGGTGCCGTGACAATGCAGTTGTTTGTTAGGCCGTCTCGGCAGCGAAACTGCGCTGTGGCGCCGTTGATAGAGTTGGCCCGCCTGTGAGCCTTCTTCTGGCGTAACGCACCCTCGCCTCGCTTGGCCACGGAGCCGTAGGCCCCACTGCCACCACGCATAGGGCTGCGCGAAGACCCTCTCCTCAGCGCACCACCGTTGCGACCCGTGATGGTGGAGTCGTCATAGTTGGTCATAAAGTACTCATCCGTCAGCATGGCACCTACCGAGTCACGGTTACCGTTGGGATAGCGGCGAATGCCCGTAAATAGGCGCGGCGGATGACTGGGACCGGCGAAGAACTCCCTCGGAGAGCTGAAGTTGTTGTGAGGAGGGGGGCAGTGCAGGCGGCCGGTGTTCGGGCGCCGCTCGCCGCTATCGCTCAGCAGATCCAGTCCCCTGATAACGCGCGCGGCGTTCTCGCCACTGCGGTTCTTCCTGGCGCGTTGGCGAGACGAAAGGCCTGCCGGCTCGCCATTTTGCTGAGGGGTGGTTTCCTGCGTCATCGCGGAAGTACTCGAGACGGCAAGGAGGGAAGAGGGCAGGTTTTGAATGAGCGTGGGAGGAGCGGCGAAAGACTTCTGTGTGGTGATGCCAGAAAGAGAATCTTCTTCCGTAAGATCGGTACACTGTTGGGAAAGCTGTCAGTTATGCGATCAGAGACACGCATCCACAAGGAGCAGCAGCAGCAGCAGCGGTGTCACGCGCACAGAAATACACCAGGTCGACAGAGATGTAGGACGGCAATGCGGGAGACGACGCGAGTGAGAGGAGGGTAGAGTGTGAGAAAGACAACAGCGATACACCGGAGTTGCATAGAAAGAACGGAGGAGGGCAAAGGAAACCAGAAAGGTGAAGTAAAAGCGGTAGACAGCATATGCGTGGGTGAGGGATGGGGGGGGGGAGGAGGAGACTGTCTGACTCCACACGCAGGTACTCAAGCCCCGACCGAATTCGGGAGAGACGGAATTACATGCAGAGAGGCATGAAGGTGCAAGCGTGCGCGCTACAGGAAAACGCGCAGGTGCACCTCAGAAGAGAAGCGAAAAGGGGACACGGACCATGCGCACCTGCCGCGTCATGCCTGTTCACCGCCATTGCAGTTGTCCACACGAATAGGCGCTTTGCTTTTGTTCGGTGGCCTCTTGGTCGTCGAGGAGACACCACCTGACCGGCATGGGTGGCCGTCGATCATACATTGTGCTTCGACTGCAGTTGGGCTTCCAAGCTGCATACCGTACAAGACCTCTTGGCGGCAGAGAAGACTTTTGACGTTCCTGCCCGCTACGCACGACGTAGATTCCATGAAGCTCCGGAGAAACGCGTGAACTGAATAGCGGCGCTACGTAGTCGCGCAGACATCTCTGCATTTCCTGTTCTTGCCGACTCTTACAGTGAAAAGCGCATAGGAGAGCGATAGGCCGTTCTCGCGCAGCACACAGACGTGGCCGGCTCCACTCACCAACACCAAAACCACGGCACACAGCTCAAGTTCGGGGCACAGAAAAAGGCAAGCGCAGCAAAGGCCACACTGCTTTCACCCTTTTTTTTCTAGAAAATATTCCCTTTGCCATAGCACACAAGTTGAACTCCGCTCTACCCCGCCCCCCCCCGACCTGCCACAGGCCCATGGCGCGGTGCCAAGCAGCCGAAGACACACGTGTGCTACAACAATGTGATGACCTAGTCATCCAGGCATGGACTCTTTCAACCGCAGCCCACCCACCCGCTTCGCAGGCCGCCTCGCCGCTGTGCCCATCATGCCGGTTGCCACCCGCGACGCATCCCCTCGAGGTGGCACTCCGGCTCCCCTGGCCAGTAGATGGTGTGAGGGCCCGGGGATGGGATACACGCTCGAGTGGCGTTGGTGCATCACCCATCATGTGGATCGTGCAAACATCTTCACTGCCGCAGGTCGCGCTGGCGACCACGCCGTCCACGACCTGACCGCCGGCATCTGCAGCGATGCATCGGTCAGACTTCCCCTACGTCGTAGGGACCTGATCTTGTCGCCCATCAGAAGTGGCGCGGCATTTGGCAGAGGGATAAGGGAAGGGGCTGCGTGGCTCCCCTCCCCTCCCCCCACACACACATAGAGAGAATGTGCAGGACACTGACGCCCTGGTGGAGTGTCTCTAATCACAAGGCCTATCCTTTTTCCACCATTTTAAAAGAGTTAAAGAGCAGCTTTGTTAGACTCCCTTCTTCGACAACTGATGAGGATCGCACTGGGAAGGAGAAATGGCCCAAGGGATCCAGAGAGTTGTAGTTTGACAGCTGCCACCGCCACCTGTACAGAATCGAAGAGCACATCGCGGTGACGCCAGATTCTCGATACATATTACTATGAAGCTCATCAGTGAAGCACTGCCTCCGCCCATCTTGCGCTATGTGCGGAGCCGCAGAAGAGGGGGAGATACTGTGCATATCTGTTCTAAAAAAAAGTGAGCAAGTAAAAAACTCGTCGTCTTTTGCTGCGTCCTCGCCGTGTATGTGCGGCGAAAGCCTCAGCACACACAGAAGTGCATATATACATATATCTTCGCTTTCCTGGTAATCACCCACGCGGAGAAGAGGGCATGAGCTGACCCCCCTCCTCATCCCCCTTTCACGCTGGACGCCGTGTGAACCCCCCTCCCCCCTCCCCTCTCCCCTTTGTTGCGCAGTTCGCTTTCCGCGGTGCACCTGTTGCACCCCAAAGGAAGCACCGTTTTTCCACCACCACCGAGGAAGAGCAGCCGTGAGACGGCGTCACTGATCTCCCCTCCACATGCCATCATCTAGCGCTGGCACTTTCCACCAAACCCGGACCACACTGTTCCAGCGAACGCACGCACACGGTCAGTCGTCGTCTCCACCGTACTTGCACTTTTTCGTGTTCGACCACTCTGTCTCTTCGACAACCGATGAGGATAGCACGAGAATTGAACGACTCGAGGAATCCAGAGAGTTGTAGTTTCTTGTAGAGGGCGACCCTACTCCGCAGTCGCGACGAGGACAAATGCCAAAGAACTCGGCAACGCCTACAAAGACAAACAAACGAGGCCAAGAAGGAGAGCAGCGCAGCAGCAGTGCGGGCAAGAGAAAGACTATCAGATTCTCGATACGTATTGCTACGAGGCTGTTCGATCATGCACACACGCCAGCACACAACGACGCTCACACACAAACGAGTGCGTGTGCGAGTGCGTGTGCTGGCGTGTCTGTTCTGTTGAATAGAACAAGTAGGGTATCATCATGTTTTGCTTGCCGGCTGCTGCTCCAGTAAATCCATGCAGTCTGAAGAGTAACGGCACACACACACACACAAAAATGGTCTTGTCGTGACGCTGTGGAAAATGCGAGCTTTTCTTCTGGCGGTTGCCGTGGAGGTGAGTAGGCGCTGCACGTGAGAACAAAGGCACGGGGAATAGCCGTGTGTGTGTGTGGGTGAGGTGGGTGGGAGGGGCGTAAGAACTACACAGAAGGGTGACACGGGTGGCACCAAAGTGAGAGCGCCGTGCGCTACTTCATGTCGTGATTTCTAGAAGCTCCGCAGAGAAAGATGGGCAAGCTCTACATGTGGCAAACAGCACCGTTGCCCACGGAATGCACGTTCCCAGGGGGGGGGAGATGTCGTCTTCATGGTGCCACGCAGCAACATGGACTGGCAAAGTAGGCGATTCAGCAGTCTGCGCAGCAGATGCAACAAACAAGCCGCGCTCGAGGGCGCCTTGTTGATGCTGTTACGTAAATACTTCTTGTCGGTTCAGCAAACGTAAACGACACACGCGGATACGAGCACATGGATAGACGCGCAGGGACTCGCTCAAGGCCAGAGAGAGAGAGAGATGTGACTACCCTCCTACATGGGATGTTTTTTTTTGCCTTTGATCTGCCGAGTCACGTAAAGAGAAGGAAAGAGCGGCTGTGGCATTATGAGCAAGTGAGCACGCTCACACACCGGGGGAGGGAGAGAGGGAGGGAGGGAAGGAAGATGAGGGAGAACAAGAAAAACATATGCTTTTCGGCTGTTGTTCGTCTTGCCTTCGTTAGAGCGAACACGAAAACAGAGGAGAAGCGTTCCGGGTGAGGAAAGGTAGGAGAGGGTGCACGCGCACGTCGCACTCCTTCTGAAACGGAGACCAAAACAAACAAAACAGCAAAGAAGAATGCGAGGCGGCGGCAAACGACAACACAAATGGCGACACAGAAAAAAAAACGCTGCTTTGCAATGCGTGGCTGCGGGTGGTGCTCTGCCGTACCTAAGAGACAGCTAAAAGAGCAGCAAAACCACACACATACACACATATATATATATATACTTGCTCTTACGTATATGCATCGCCTCATACTCGTGCACTGTGCACACATCACAGAGCGTACGCCATCCCGCCTAGTCTGAGCTGCCCTTGGTGCCAGTATCAGTGGCGCTCCCGCTACGAATATACGCCGAGAGCGCGTCAAGGAAGTCGTTCAGGTCAGCGGCACGCATGCACAAGTGATGCACATGCGAGGGTGTTATCAAGAAGTTGTACGAGGTTCTCTGTCGAGGTTGAGAAGCCTGCGAAGACGCCTCCTCCTCCAAGGCTGCGATGCACAAGCGCACCTGCGTTGCTTGCATCCTGGAGAGTTGACGAATAGCCTTCTTCTTGTCATTGGCATCTGGTGCCGACGCGGAGAGTCCTTGACGCAGCCATTGCAGACCACACACGTCGTCTTCTGTGTCTTTCGAAGCGCGCGCGACAGCCGGTTGCAGCGCGGCGCGACGGCATTCATTCACCTCCATCAACCTATCGTGAACATTTTGCGGTGGAGTGGCGGCAGACGCCTCCATGCGACCATAGCTGTAGCCGGTCGCCTCTCTCAGAGGGGTCGCTTCGCCGGTGGCAGTTAGAGTACCTGGTGCTTCGCCGGACTCGGACCCGAAGAAGAGCCCGCAAAGACGGATCAGATCGTCCAGCTCGATGTAGTCAAATCGGAGATGCGTCGTGAGACGCCCTGGTCGAAGCAGTGCCGGGTCGAGGCGCTCCGGGTGATCCGCTATCATCACCACAATCCGATCCGAGTCTTCCACTGCGCCGTCCAGGATATTCAACAAGGAGGAGAGGCTGGGCCTGTCCCCACCGTTTTCTTGACACAGAAGCGACGCTCTAAAACCAACCGCGTCTAACGTCGACGTCAGCGGCGGCACCCGTTCGACTTTTCGGGTAACCATCTTCCCTGTCTCCAGCGCACTCGCTTGGGAGCTGCAGCCCTGCGACGTTGGCTTCGCAGCGACGAGCTCTTTGGCGCCGCCGCTCTCCGTGGTCGCCTGCTGCGAGCTTAGAGTCGTCAACCCGCGAGACTGGCGCACGCGCACCACGCGCCCGCTTGCGCGCGCCCGCACAAGGTCGTCGTTCGTGTTGACGTCCTCGATAAGGAAGATGACCTTCTTGCTGCTCAGCAGCGCCCATTCCTCCGTGCTGCTCGTCACCACAGACTCAAAGTAAAACATTTTTAAGAGCTGGTCGCCCCGCGTGAAGCTGGAGAGAGGGATGCGGACAATGTGGCGGTGGGTATGGTAGGCAAGAGCACGAACGAAGGAGCGCTTGCCTGTGCCGCGGGGACCGTACAGCAGAAACCCAAGCTTGTGAGGGAAGCCCTGAATCGCGAAGCGTCCCTTCTTCTCCGAGAAGCGCGCGAGCAGCGACTTGACGTGCTCGCGCTGTGGAAAGAACAAGGTATCCAGCGTTGGCCCGAGTGGAAGTGGCACGCTCTTCACCATGACATGTTGCGCTGTCACCGTGGGGCGATACATGCGCAGGTCGTAGTGTTCCTTGTCAGCATACCCGTTGGTGAAGTAGAAGTTCAACGCGTCCTCGACAAAGCGTCGCAGCACGGCGTCGGCCGCGGCGCCGCCGCCCGGGGAAGCATCCTTGCGAACGCGGAGAAAAACACTGCGGCGCGCTGCAGAATCGGTGTTCTTGGTCCGCGGCATCGAAATCCATGCACACACCTCCACCCCATCCTGATGCGTCGATGTCCAGAAGGGGTAGATGGGCAGCTTCACTGGCACCATCAAATTCTCCCGGAACAAAAATATCGGCCCTTCGCCATCGCCGTAGAGCTCTGCTTGACTGGGTTTGGAGTAGAGGGAGAGCAGGTTGATCATAAACGACTTGTTCCGCAGCTCAGCTACGGTGAGGGGTTTGTCTTGCCAGAGCTTCCGCGCCATGTACAACAGGAGTGCGGTGCACATGTGGTTCGCCGGCAGGTATGGAGTGTAGTAAGCCGATTCGATGGGATCGTGTAGCTTCCAGTAAACGTAGGCATGCTTCGTGGGAACGTCAGAGGAGTACCACAGCACGATTTCGCGGATCACTATGTAGCCAAAAACAATAACGGCCACCTTCACTTCAAATGGGAAAGGTGAGTAGTTGTTCAATCCATGGAGGGCCGTCGCCAAGGCATCAACATGACCCTCAAAGGCTCGCCACAGGGCTAGAAGGCGACTGCCTTCCAGCGACGTCCTCAGCGCCGTCGACGGGACGCCAGCGAGCGGCAGAGAGAACATGCGGAAACGCCAAGCGCAATGCCGGTATACCTCGCGAGCCTTCGACGATGGGACCGGAAAACGCACTGGGCTGAAGCGGGCAGGGATGGGGGGGCGAGGACAGAATAAAAAGGATAGGGGTTGGTGAGGGGAAGGTAGAAAACAGCACATATTCGAACAGGTTCCAGACATGGACGCAAGAACCCACACGGCTCTTACACCGGTCATGCTCGGGAAGACGAGAGGAGGACGGCGGCGCACACAAGGATGCCAGCGCCCCACACATCCACGGTAAGGGAGTTGGTGTAAGTGATGAGGGCCAGTACCTCCGCCTGCATCAACGCGCGCAGTACTCAGAAAGTCACCCACAGCGCTGTGGGACTGCACATTCCCATAGGGGGCACACGAAAGCCGCGCTGCCGTAGAGAACGGGCTGGCGGCGTGCGTCATACAGGGGAAGTGCGGCGTGCGACATACTGCAGAGTGGCATCATATATATATATTTCCGTTTTGCCTTTGCCGTTGCGATGAGGTGCGTAAAATTCCACAGTCGCCAAGTAGAAACGCGGCGAAAACCACGATGCGTAATCCACAGAGGCACACACGGAGAAGGTTACAAACAAAACCCGCTCAACGACGCTGCCGTCGACCTTCGGAGATGGAGAGGGGGGAGGGAGTCGAGTGCAGCACCACCAGGCACGTGGAAACACAAGGAGAGGGAAGGAAAGAGATACTTTACATGGCATTGCAGGTGGAAAGGAAGGAGAAGTGGTGCGGAGGAGATGCACAGACACATGCAACTTGGCGCGCGCTCAACTCACATGGTTTGCTGCACAGAAATCATGCACTACAACAAGGGCTGCTTCACACACACACAAGCGCTCCCAGGCGTCCACATAACTTCGTGCTCCACCTATGCAGTACACGCGCGGTAGTTTCGAAGACACCATCGACAGCTCGACACCCCCTTCCTCCTCCTCAACCCTCTTTGCCGGCTCTGCGGTGACGCAGAGAGCGGAGGAAAAAAATGAAACAAAGGGAGGGGAGAGGGCGCACTGGCATGAGCTGCTCACTGTCACAGCATGTCTGACATGGTGGTGCCGAGCCGTACGCACACACACGCACATACACAGACATTCAGATAATTGCACCGTTACAGAGAGGAGGGGGGTGAAAAAGCACCACACCAAACCTTGAACAGGAAAGCACAGCGCCTCCCGCCTCCTCGTAAGAAATAACACAAACATCCGAGAGTACAGTGAGAACTCACACGTAATATAGTGTACATTCCTGTGGCCGCGTGCACATCCCGCCATGGGAAGGGCGGGGGCGGCAAATAGAGAGCGAGAGAGTAACGGAATCCGCACAAAAGGCGATGGCTCCGTATTCATGTTCCTTTAGCGAGATGGGTGTGAAAAAGCAGGGAGGGGCGGTACATCGTCGTCTGTGTGGTGCCCCTCTTGAATACGCGATCCATGCCTGACACCCTGCGTCTGCGCACAGTTGCTGGGTGGCACAAAGACATATACACAAGAAACAAAGGAACAGGTGAACAGTGTTACATTTTGGCGATAGCAAGCATCACCATGGAGAACTGGGCGTAGTTCATGGTTCCGGCGTCACCGGGGTTCTCTGTCCATATCGAGGTGCCAGCCTTCACGCCGGCGGTACTCCGCATCACCTGCAGGAAGGGGAGCAAAAAGCGCTGCACTCGAGAGCGGTTGACAGGGACACCGCAGCTGTCAAGCGGGCAGATTAGCCGCAACGGTAAGCGACGACGACTCTTCGGAGAGCCACCGGTCCACTCATGAAGCAAGACCTCCACCAAGGCAGACACAGGTAGGCTGTCCTGCTGTCGTACGGCGGCGCATAGCGCCTTGAAGAGCGGATACATGGCATCATCACTGACCTTTACGCCGGCGGCCTTCGCCTGCGCAGCGATGCATGGCACGACAGGCTCCGTTGACCTCACTGCTTCCCCCGAAAAGAGCACCAGTGCTCTCTCGATACCCACTTTCGGATACGCCACAAGCGCCGTCGACGAGTCCGGCTGCGCCATCAGAGCGTTGGCCTGGGCGCCGTTCAGGGGAGCTGCCTCCACAGCGGCTGCCACCACAGCGGCCTCGTTTCCCACGGCACTCTCACCATCATCTGGAAAGGATAGCGTGTTGAGTGTAGACTTCGACTCCAGCGCGACCGCCGCCTTGCGGATCACGTCGAGGATCTCGCCACACCACACGGTGAAAGGAACGTTCCTGAAGGCCGCTTTGGAGGCGTCGATGGGCACAGTGACGTTCTCGGAGTTCTTGTCCCGAGGCGCGAACGTTTTGCCACCAAGCTCTTTCACCGCCACCGTCACCTTCCACACAATCCCGCTGCACCGCACAAAGAGCTCCACCGTCTCCATGAGCACCTGGCACACCAGGAAAAGCGCGCGCCGGTAGCGCAGCTGCGACTCCGTGCAGCCCTTGTCGATGTCAACGCAGCCATCTACGCCGTCCAGATTTTCTGCATCGCTGCCCTCGTAGAGCAGCTCGACGCACGGTGCGATGAGGTCGACAGGGTCCAGCTCTAGGAACACTGCGTGCACCCCGTGCGCCTCGGCACACACCAGTCCCTGCAGGATCCACCGGCGCAGTCGCTCAGCTCCCGGGTTGACATACACCACGCCAAACGGCTTGACCCCTGCCTCGTCGGGCACCTCAGTCTTCGGCAAAAAGGAGGTGATCTCGTTGTCGGCAAAGAGGGTTGACACCTCCCGGTGTGAGGGGAGCAGCAGCAAGCGCGCGCACGGCGCAGCCTTCGACGTGAGTGAGAGGAGCGGGTGTGTGCTCTTGTGGGGATCGACAGAGCCACTCCACACGTCGCCGGTCTTCACAGGCGTCACCTGGAACTCAGCCAGATCAATCGCACCGTCACGCCACGCCCGCAAGATGGTAGGGGTACTCGTAACCAGATCGATACGCTTCCGTAGGCGGGGCCCTTCTCGCGTGTAGGAGTACATCCACGGATCCCTTTCCTGCACCACGCAAGGTCCCTGGGCAAAGGAGCCGGTCGCCGCCTCGGCTACATCTCCGTCCACCACATCCTTACTGATGATGCCTTCGAAGTCCACGCCAGTTTCCTCTGGACTGAAGCGCTTGAGTACGCAGGCCAAGCTCGTGCAGAGCTGCGATAGCGGCGAGGCAGCGCACACCTCACGCGCCACCGTCTCTGGCACCATTCTGTGCTTTGGCGCGGGTGTGGGGGTCGACGAGGAGGATGAGACCTTGGAAAGTGGCGGGTCGCACGCGCGCGTGGCCGCCATGTTGGCGATCCACTCGTTGCGGTACTGAATGCCACGCTGTAGCTCCGCGTAGTAGGCGGCCGACGACGTTAGCACCCCTACCAGCATGTAGCTCGACGCGGAAGCCTTGTCGGCGTCCTGCATATCCTGCTGAGAGACAATTTTCCGGAAGACGAGACGGAAGAGCGCTTCAGGAACGTCGCTGCTGCATGCCTGATCGTTGGCTGCGACAGTGGGAAGCCGGTACACGACGAATGTATACTCCGGCAAAAGCGGGTGATTATCCATGCTGCTTGGCGAGTCCATGGCACGCGCGAAAACCTGCTGGTACGAAGCGGCGATGCAGGCCCCCGAATCGCCGCAGCAGGGCGACGCTGCCACGATCACGAGCTGCTCCTCTGAATCCACCACCATGCCGTACTGCAGCAGCTGTAGCTGCCGGGGCGACAAGGCACTGCGCAGAAGTGGATGGGTGGCGTAAATGCGGTGGAGCGGGTGACGGAAAGGAACGGCAAAATCCTCGACAATGAGCTCGAAGCGCAGATCCAGCCTCGCAATGTCGTGGAGAGCAACGTTTGCGTAGCCCGGCGTGGTGGCCTCCTCTTCCGGGACCCACGAGAAGGGGCTCAGCGGCACGATCGACTGCTGCACCGACTCCATTTCTTCCGTTTTTTTTTCTGGAGGGGAGGAGGGGGTGCTTATGAGTATCTCTGCACGCTGCACAGTCGGAGAAGCAGAACGCGTGGGTAGGCGAAAAACAGTGCGCCTGAGTGGAGACAAGAGAGGAGCGGTGGCTTAGCGGTTGACGGAGCGAGTACGGACACCTGCTTACCAAGCGAAAGCTGATGCGTTACCACAAGAGGAGTAGGGAAGGGAGAACGAGAGGCGTGCAAGAAGAAAACTAGCAAAGGTGAGATTGCGCGCCATCCTCCTCGTTTGCCGAAAACGCATTCAAAACGCAGGCATTGCGCGGTCGATAGAGTGCTGACAGAGGCGGAATACCCGCATCGAAACGCGCAGCCGCCAAGGTGTACAATGTAGTTCGAGTGCTGGCGGGAGAGGGCGATGCAGAGATCAAGCGAGACGTATTCGGCTTCCTTGCTTCGTTCCCTCGAGAGGGGGAGAGAGTTTCGGACTTGCCCGCAAGACACCGCCGCAGCATGGATAGCGCGCGACGCAGCATTCAAGGACACCCTGGAGAGCCTCCCTCGATACATTTCCCTGCTCCTTTTGCCGATAAGTACACGCATACAGGAGGGCCGGAGGCGCAAGACGAGGAACCGGTCCTCTAGCAACCAAACGTGCAACAACAATAACCAAAAAAAGGAAAAGAGTAGAGTCACCCTGCACGCACTATGAACACGTTTTCAGCTTTAAGCCGTTTCGTCGTCACATCTCCCGTGCTCCCTGCGTGCCTCTCTCAGTCTCTCGAGCAGTGCCGCACCTAGGATGCACTCGTGTTGAAGATGTCAAAGGCAGCCTTGTAGAATATGTCCACGTTACGGTCAATCAACGCACGGTTCTCGAGGTGTGTTTGCTTCATCATCAGCACCAAGGTCAGGGAGCTTGGCAGCTCGCGGACGTAGATGCAGTCCTCGTTGCTCAGCTGAATCACTGCATTTGCGCCACGGTACAACTCGGACACGTCGGAGGCGCATCCGTCTGCACTGGCCGAAGACCAGGAGATGTTGGTGCGGTTGGTAGCAGAAGCAGCCAAAGCGTGCGCCGAGTCCCCCGACGCATCCTTCACGCCTCCGCCGACGTCGTCAGATCGCCGCATGTAAATGCGACTCATCTTCACGACCACCTCAATGGCGTCGCTGCAGAGGTCGTAGGTGCGCGACTTGAGGCGGTTGCGCTCGTCCACGGCGACGTAGATTTTGGAGTGGCTAAGGAAGAGGTAGGAGAGGTCGATATTGCTGTTGGAGTTGAGCATCTGCAGGAGCTCCGTTATGTACGGCGTCTTGGATTTGATCAGTTTCTGCACCACTAGCGAGAATGCTTGAAAGATGGAGTGGTCGAAGATGGAGGTGAGGTTGAAGTTCAGGCGTAGCGGCTGCACATTCTCTAGCAACTGCTTTGCCTCCTCCTCCACACGACGCTGCAGGCTCGCCAGCAGGTCGGCCTGGTGGTCTTCACTCAGGGCGTCGACTTTGTGAATAAACACCTCGACACAGAGCTCGGGATTGTAGCGGTACGTGGCGCTGATGGTGTCGAGCAACCGCGCACGGGCGTCGTCGATGAGCTCGCGGCAGTCCAGCACGTACACAATTGCGCCACAGTTCTCCAGCAGCTGATTCACGTCATAGCGGCTGGCGTTGCTGGAGTCGAATGGATCATTCTGGCCCGGGAAGTCCCACACTTCAAAGTTCACAAAGTCGTTCGAGTGCACGGTGCTCTTCTCCGGTTGCACGGTGGTCGCCAAGGTCGCCGAGTCGTGCGGCTGCATACCTTCAAAGACAACCTTCTGGATGCTGCTTTTCCCCGACTTGCGTAGTCCCATGAGCAGCACTTTGGGCAGTGCGAGCATGTTGTTGGACATGTTGGGCCACTTTACCGTGAACGCACGACAACAGCCTAAACAACCAAAGAAAAAAAAGCGAGCAAGCAGTGAAGTGGGTCTGGCAAGCAGACCTAAGGAGAACTCCGGCAATGCAGAGATGTGGACAGCCTAACACACCCATACACACAAGGCCGAAGAGGGCGTATGTGTGAGTGTGTGTGTGACCAAAAAAAAACGAAAAAAACAAGAGAGCCTGTCGTCGTGCACTCCACCCAGTCCGAGGGCGAAGGCAGGAGCATGCCAGGACGGCGTGGGGCGCCGTGTCAGAGAGAAAAGGGGAATCGAATGGAGCGATAGGAAGGGCAAAGCCGGAAGTTGAAAGGACGGAGAAATGATGCCAGCAAGGCCCATGAGCGCACGGAAGTGCCCTTTTCTTTTTCCCTCGCTACAGCGAGATGGTTGAGGAAGCAAGATTGCCTAGGCGCAGCTCCCGCGCCTTTCCCTCTACATGCGCGCATCCCAGCTGACTGCTTCGTCGCTGTTGTTCTGTCCTTGTGGTTTGTCTTTTATTTCCCGTAGACACTGCAGCAACAGGAGATGGAGGCGGTGCACTTTCCCCGCCGAGCTGCGCAGATGTGTCTTCCCTCTTCGTCTTCTCTTTTCCATTCGTGTCTGCGTGTTCTGTGGCCTGTCACGAGGTTTTGCTCTTGCACGTTCGTGCGTGTGCGCGAAAAGTGTGATGCGTCTCACCGATGCACACACACACGTGCACGTACACGTACACGTACACACGTACACATAAACGCTGGAGTCCGCCACATTCCTGCATGTCAACCCCACCACCAAGCACACGCAGAGCTTATTCTCCATTCCACCGCCAAAAGACTTCCCACGAGGAGTGCGCCAAGGGCACACTGGTAAGGAAAGAGAGAGAGACAGAGACAACGCAGCGCACATCCTCTCAGACGGTAAACAACGCATAGAAACACAAGCGCACTCTTGGGGGAAGCTTCACAGGCACTCGATGAGGTGCTGAAGCCGCGCAGTCTGCCCTTGCACCACGCGACTAAGCAGTGGCCAACGTACCTCGCTGAGGTCTTTCACGAGACTTCGCAGTGTGCGAACGAGGCGCTCCGTGGAGTGCTGCACCCCCTTGAGCACCGCTGCCGTGTACAACATTCCAGGGGCGCGGCTCGCGTTTTGGATGAGGTCCTGCACCGTCAGGGCGTAAGCCGTCAAGGCGAGCTGCACGGTCTCGAGATGCACCGACTGCACATCTGTCGCCACGTCGCCCTGGCCGTCCACCGTGCACGAATCATCCACATCTGTGACGGTGTCAGCGTCGCCGACAAGCGGTCCCCTGCTGGGTGACAGTGTAACGCTCGACTCGCGCGATGCAAAGTTGGTGTAGCCCACATTTGGGGACCGTTCGAGTCCAGCGCCACCGGGGGCAGTCGCGGCGGTCACTCTCCGGAGAACCTGCAGCTCCCGCACGGTGAACTGGCGCAAGAGGTCCAGCGAGTACACGAGCGACGCGGCTGTGGAGGCGGCGGCCACGGCGTCGTCGGTGAGGTTGGGGCCGCTCGCCAGCTCCGCCGTCTGCCCTAGCAGCTCTAGTGGAAACACAAAGGCCGCCAGCGTGGCTCCATCACGGGGAACGGCATAGGATGCCTGTTTCAACAGGATTGTGAGCTCGTTGCGCAGCACAGACGCCTGGGCGATCGTGATCCGCCTGCCTTCACTAATCACAGCCTCCGCGCTCGGCACCGTCACCACACATTGCTGGTGCAAGTGAGGTTGGCGGAGGAACACAAAGCCTGCCTGAACACACGGCGTGAGTTTCTCGAGCAGGACGTTCTGAGCTGCCAGCACTGCGGCAAGTCGCGTGCACGCATCCACCTCCTCTACCTCCCAGAGGTGTAGCCCGCCACGGTCGCCTCCGCGATCGCCGGCGAACGCGCTAAGAGCAGCAGCAAAGCGTGGGCTGCTCAGCAGCGCAGCTTTTAGAGATGGCGCCCACCCTGACGCGATGGCGTTGTACTGCCCACGCACTGACATGATCGTGCACCACAGGGAGAGGAGTGCAAGCCAGCAGACGTTCCACGCCAGACGCAGGTGCCGCTGCGCGGCCGTATCGTAAACAGAGGAGGCGGAGAACTGACCTATCGCCTGCAGGAAACCGAGAAGAACATCCTCGTCCGCGAAGCCCAACACCGCCGTTTGCCCGCCGTAGTGGGCAATAACACAGTTAACGCACTCCAGAACTCGCACAAAACGGAGAGTGTCGGCATTGCTCGGCTGCGTTGGCTGAACAAATCGCGCGAGACGCGACGCAACTTGCAGCAAGGTCGGAAGCAGGCGACTGACGAGCACTGCGTCGCTACCCCCGTCAGAGCGCGGCCGACTGAAGACGCGTGTGCAGCCGTTCACTAGCTTGTCCAGCGCGTCCAGCGTCTCTGGTGTCCAGGAGGATTGCCGCAGCTTGGCGTGCAGGGCGGCCTGCACCATCGCCATCAACTCCTCCACGGCCGCACAGGCGGCGAAGGTGGTCAGTGGAAACGCAGTGACGACAAGAAGCACGCCCTCCAGGACAAACACGTGCCCTCGATGCGCCTTGGCAAACGCCACCAGACGCCGCAGTGAGTGCTGCGCGGTCGGGTTCATCTCGAACAGCTCAGTCGCATCGCCGCCGACAGCGGTCTCCAAGATACTCGCGGTCGCCTGGGCGAGACGCAGCTGCCGCTGCACCTGACGCGTGAGGAATGAGGCCAGAAGTGGCGATCCCGGCTGGCAGGACAGCACCGACTCAACAGCGCACTCGAGCAGCTGCTGGGTTCGCTTGCCGAATAGGCCCGCAGTGCTCGTGTCAATGGCACTGAGCCACAATAGCTGCTCAAGCGCAGTTGCCAAGTCTGCCATCGTGTCCAGCTCTGCGGCAAGGTTGTTGAGACGGCGATCGTCACCGGTCCCGCGGAAGAAGCGTGTAGAGGCGGTGCCAACGGGGAAGAGCCTCTGGTACGCCGCGACGACCTCGACGTTCTCGCTGGACAGAGATTGCAAGAAGGTCGTTGGGTTCATCACCTCACCGTGGGCACGGGCAGCGGTGGCAGCAGCGAGAGCTGTTGGCACAACACCGCGGTTCAGAACGCTGCCCTGCGATGCTCCGTGAAGAAAGGTGTGAATGCTGTCGCGCGAGCTCCCACCGGCCAAACGCCTCGATGCCGTTGTTGCGCCGCTGCGCGGAAAGACAACACTGGCGCTGACGTCCGGGTTTTCGCCCAACATCATGCTTGTTGCCTGCCGCACCAACCAGCTCGTCTGCTTGTCATAGTCCACGTCGCACCGTTCCGCATCGAACAGGCTGCGCACACGCTGCATAGCGGCGGCGCCGTGGCGGAGCAGTTGATCCATGATATCTGTGTACGCAGCCAGCACCTTGCTACGGGCGGCCTGCAATGGACGAGCTGTTGCCGCCGCGAACGGTGACGGGGGCGCCAGGGTTGACCGGCGCTGCTGCGGTGGTGGAGCAGGGGTGCTCTCTCGAGCAGACGCGGTTGGTCTGTTGCTGCCGTCCACCTCTCCGCCGCCGGCGTTGTCCAGCGCTGAGCTCGCTTGCCTTGACCTGGACAGCTCAAGCGCGACTCTCGCATTCACATAGGCGACACAGGCCACCGCCAACGTCGCCTCCTCCCACTCGCCACCATCGCGGCCCGTGTTTGTCCTTGTCGCGTTGCTGTCCTCGCGCGGCATGAGGGATAAAATTTCTTGCACCTCAACGAGCCTTGACATACCGCTGTACCGAAGGATGTTCAGGGCGAGCGCCTTCTCGTACAAAGCCGCCTTGTCTGAGCGCACGGTTGCCATGAGCAACTGCATGAGCGGCAGATCTGCCGGCTGCGCCGCTGCCCGGTTAACGCCGCCGCTGCCACTGTGGTCGTCGTCACCCGAGCTTTGCCCCTGTGCAGCAACCTCACTAGCGTCGTCGTCTTTGCCTAGCACACGCTTCTCTGGCCCAAACAGAAAGAGGAATAGCGCCGGGCACCACATGGCCATTGCCTGCACCACCTCCACTCGCATTGCATTTGAGGGCGACCCCAGGCTGTCCCGCTGCACCTGCAGCATCCGCTGAGTAACCATGACGACCTCGCACGGAGACAGGTGTGAACGGAAGGTCCAGAGCATGGACTCCGAGGTGCGGTGGAGGGCGGTCGCGTGCAGGGCTGCCACGAGAAGCTCCGCCACAACATGATGCACCGGTGCCAGGGAATCCTCGCAAAGCAGCTGCAGGAGTACGTGCACCCCGCTGCGCGAACGACGGTCACCGCCACCCTGGCTCACCTCGGCTATCACGCTGTCGCCGCTGCCGCGCCCTTGGGGACCCCACCGTGCAGGAAAGACGGTTGTCGCGACCAGCGCAGGTGCGTGGTAGAGCAGCACGGCTTTGTAGAGGAGCGAGGCGGTGGCACACACGGAGCACCACGTCGACTCCCCGCCGGCCACCCAGTCTCCCTTGGCGTACGCATTCGCCAATGTGTCGAGCGCCTCTACCAGACGACCAATAAGCTGTGGCAGCTGTGGCACCGTCACCTCACCAAACACCGCCACGTCCTCGGAATGGTCCTCCATCAAGGTGAAGATGGTGTGCACCAGGGTTGTGGCTGTCGCCGCACCATCGGAGGAGCAACTAAAGGTGCCTGCCGGCAGTTCCGCAAGCAGCGAGAGGAGATGGCCAGGCTCTGCAGGTGACAGCTGGTACACGGTCCGGCACAGATGCTGGTAGAGCTGCACACAACCACGCAGGTCCGCCTCAACGTACTCGTCGTCCAGCCTCAGCGCTGTCCAGTGCGACGGAGCCAAGAGCTGTGCCATTATATCACCGAAGGACTCCACAGCAGATGCGTAGCGCTGCAGCAGGCTGTACGCAAGCCGCTTCATCCTCAGCGAAGGACGTGGTGCCTTGATAATGGTTGTCACCACCTGGTTCACGAGACCGACCAGATGCGTGGCACCGGTCTCTGCCTCGAGCCGCTGCAGCGAATGCGGGAATCGGCACATGAAGGCGCACAAGAGCGTCGTCGCGGACTCGCAGAGCAGATGCTTTTGCCGATCGAGCAGGTTCGACTTGTCTGTACAGTGAGCGAGGGTGGATGCTAGGCTGGCGCGCAGGAGATCCATGCACAGGGCGAAAAGGTGGCGTCCCGTTCCTGATGCCGCGGCTGGCGGGTCCGTTGCCTCAGCGTCGCGGGCCGAGTCGGCGCAGTTGGCAGCTGCAGCACTGCGACTAGAGTGGGGTAGGTAAAAAAAGAGACGGAGTTCTCCCAGAGAGCCCAGAAGCGGCGGCAGAGCCGATGTCACGTATGCCAGCAGAGACAGGTAGAAGACAAAGCTGCGGGGAGAATCCGTCTCCGCCTCACACCGTGCTAGGAAGAACTCCGGGGAGTCATCACCGTTGTTAAGCGTCCCATCGCCTTCCGAAAAGTCACCGCTGAGATGAAAATCAGAGTAGGCACTACTCTCCGGGCCTCCCTGCGAGCCCGATACTGACGTGCCCTTGTCCACGCCCGCGGCACCGAGAACGGCGCGTCGCATCAGCGACTCCACCGACAACTCGGCCGATCGCGCAGAGTGCCAGCCTACCTGTCGGTTAGCGGGAAGAGTCGCACTTGACGACCCTGTTAGGATCGACTTCGGTACGCTCGCTGCTGGCATTCTCAACGCCATCGACTCCTCCTGTGCGTAAGAGCGCTCGTACCGGGTGAGGGCGCGATGCAGAAAACTGACAAGGTTCATATAGCTCTCCAAGTACGCCGTCCATGTCGCCCCGTACACGCTCACAGCACGGCTGATGTGAAGGAGCGCATCAGTCGTGCAGTAGCACCACGCGGCCTCCGACATGACCGACAAGAGGCTCGCCATGGCGTATCCGTGCACCCACGTGCTGATTTGTCTGATGACAGAGACGGCGCCGCCGCCGTCAGTGCAACTGAAAACGTCGGCAGCGGCGTCATACAGGGTGGCCTTGCGAACCACCTCGAGCGCACGGCACTGCCATGTCGGCGTCATCTGTGGACATGACGTCGGGAGAGCTGCCATGAAGGCCATGTGCGCCATGTTCGCCCGCGCCGCAGCGCCGAGTTCGAGGTTTTGCAGCGCGTCCTCAAGCACCTTGTGGGACAGACGACCCGCCTGAAGAATGCAGAAAGCGGTGAGAGAGGCAACGCTGCGACGCAGGTATGCTGGATGATGCGCCGCTGCCCTGACGAGTTCGGCGCCCATATCTCTGTTGACTGCGTACAAGGATGCGAGTACTTCTTCAGCGGCTACGAAGCTGGATACTCCGGTGCCGCTCGCGTCCGCCATCCTCGCGTGGTAGGCGACCAGCAGCAGAACGTCGCAGTAGAGGGACAGCGCCGCTTCCTCGCTGGCTTGCGCGCCAAGCGACGATGCGTGCCCACTGCAACGCAGCCAAAGCGTCTGCATGTGCGCTGCAGCCGTAGCAGCAAACCGCCCGTCCGTGAGCAATGTCAGTAGGCGTCCAAAGTTGCGCGAACGCTGGTGCGCTCGGCGGGATCGCTGCAGAATCGCGCTCAGTATACTTAGCACCTTTGTCAGAGAAGCGAGCTCACGCGCCGAAGACTGCTGTTGCGGTGACTCCTCGTGCAAGTGCACGGCATGTGCGCGCTCTTGCCGCTTTGAGACGGACGGCTGGATGGGCAAAGGCATGGCGGGGCCTTTCAGTCCTGGCAACAACGAGATGGAGCTGTTGCCTGAGGCATCGCTCAAGACAGAGTAGGGCGCGGCTGCGAGTGTTTCTACTATGTAGTCCCTTTCGTTTACGTGGTCCTCCCCCGCGTCGTCGTCTGTCGACCCTCCCATACGAGGGAGCAGCGCCACTTCAAAACTTGGTGCCTTGACCTCTCGGCAGCTGAATAGATTCGCCAGCGACTCAAGTACGCTGATCTGGATGCCCGTCCCATCCGCACACGAGGCGCCAAACGTACTTGGCTGCATCAATGACGCTGCGCCAGAACGAGGCGCAGCATGAGGGACTGCCTGCATCGCGTCCAGGGACGCAGGCGGCAGAGACGCGGGTGCCGAGGAGGCGGCATCTGCGCCAAAGAAAGACATAGTGGGTCCTTCTCGACAATGATAGCGAGTCCGGTTCAATAATCTAACAATCACACAGGCACGCACAAACGAACGACAGCAGCAAGTACACCGGCAGGGAGCTAGAGGGAGACGAAGGCGGTGCTGCAAACACTAGGCTCACAAGCACTCTATTTTGCAACGGACAGTCACACACAACGCCTCCGCACACCTGCTTTGAGTCCACGACTGTGTGACCTGCCTCCGCGCAAATTTTTTACTGTATATATTTCTTTTTTAGCTTGCTCGTATGCAGCGGAGTCGGATGGGGCGGTGTGCGGGTAGCGAGCACACGCACGCCGTTTCGCTTTCCCGCCGTTTGCTTAGGTTGCGGCTACGACCGCACGACGGCAAAAGAGAGAAGACGCTGTGCTGATGATTCCGAGTCGATCGGTGCGCCTCGTTACAAATGTACGTGGGCCCTTTGTTCGCACTTTCATGCCTCAGGTGCACTTCTTTTTTTTTGTGTTGTTCGTTTCTTCGAACGTTCTGTGGAGAAAGAGGACGGCAAGACGACGCGAGACAAGAGGAAAGCCGTGGAAGAAAGGTTTAGGGGCAGCGGTGGCGGCATGACCCCAAGTGATGCGAAGGGAGAAGAAAAAGCCCACCTCCACAAAATGCAAGAGGTCCACAAAGACATCTATAGACACGCTGCACATGGCGCAAGCGGCACTATGCTGGGACGAAATGCGCAAGCACCCACGTGCCAACCGAATATCTGGGAAGCGCGGATACGCTGATGGTGTGCATTATGTCATTCTTTTCTATTACGAATAATATCGCACCATTCCACGTGCATCCTGTCTCGCTGGAACCTCCCTTAGGACCATACACATGTCTTCCTACATCAGAGATTAGATCGTGATAGTGGAGGGTAAGGGTGCACTCCACCAGGGCGTCAGTGTCCTGCACATTCTCTCTATGTGTGTGGGGGGGAGGGGAGGGGAGCCACGCAGCCCCTTCCCTTATCCCTCTGCCAAATGCTGCGCCACTTCTGATGGGCGACAAGATCAGGTCCCTATGACGTAGGGGAAGTCTGACCGATACATCGCTGCAGATGCCGGCGGTCAGGTCGTGGACGGCGTGGTCGCCAGCGCGACCTGCGGCAGTGAAGATGTTTGCACGATCCACATGATGGGTGATGCACCAACGCCACTCGAGCGTTTATCCCATCCCCGGGCCCTCACACCATCTACTGGCCAGGGGAGCCGGAGTGCCACCTCGAGGGGATGCGTCGCGGGTGGCAACCGGCATGATGGGCACAGCGGCGAGGCGGCCTGCGAAGCGGGTGGGTGGGCTGCGGTTGAGAGAGAGTCCATGCCTGGATGACTAGGTCATCACATTGTTGTAGCACACGTGTGTCTTCGGCTGCTTGGCACCGCGCCATGGGCCTGTGGCAGGTCGGGGGGGGGGGCGGGGTAGAGCGGAGCTCGACTTGTGTGCTATCGCAGAAGGAATAGATTGAAGAACAGAACGCCAGGGACGAGGTGCGACTCTGATCAACGAGGGCGGCATGCTCGTGTCGCTAGAGTGAGCGTGATGGAAGCGAGAACAAAGTACACGAGCACACACACGAAGAAAAAGAGAAGCACTCTCGTCACTTGAATTCCCCAAGGAGTCGCTGTGCGCGGTAAGATTTTGTGGAAGGTGCGTGAGCCTCCTTGGCGTATCACTCACCGACACCATCACAAACGGAATAAAGTGTGTTGGGGTCCTGGTAGGGCATGCAGACTGAGAGCCTGCCTGCCACAAGGAAGGAGAGCGCGCAAGTACCAACTCGCACCACTGCCCCTCCCACCAAGCGTAGACAACTGCTTATGGGATAGAACAACAACATCTGCAACAAAACGTGAAGAATCGAGGCTGTTTAAATCACCTGTCGTTTCAACTTTTGAGCGCGTGGGCACGAGGGGGCGGACTTCTCTACTGCTCTAATCTGACTTATTCGGCTTAATGGTCATAATAGAGATACTGAGGTAGCGGGAGATTTGGTTGAACGCGGAGAGAATCATGTGGCCGTACTGCACGGCGGCGAACACGGACAGCACCGTCAGTGTCCAACCGAGAACTGTCTCCACCACATCGTGCGAAACGGAGGCATCCGCTATGTAGTGCATCGCCGATGCCGCTGCCAGAGCAACGAAGAAGAGAACCATGTGCCAATTCGCAGCTTTGTACGGCATGATGGTGAGCCGCGCCAGCGTCAGCCGCGTTACCGTAATGGACATGAGCAGGCCGTAACTGATCTCCATCGCAAATGGAAAACGCACCGTCAAGTTGGGGAATACCACAAACACATGCACCATAAGCGCCGTCATGGTCATGTTTGGAACTAACGCGAGCATGGGCGTCACCTTGGAGGCGTGCACCGTAGGCCGAAGTACCGCGTGTATTACGTTCACGAGCATTGTGAAAGGGCATGAGATCAGGAAAAAGATAAAGAGAACACTGCGGACAGACTCGATGTGAACGGTGCCGTTGCAGCCAGGAAAGAACTGGGACAGCGCTGGCGGGTATGCCACATCATACGGTCCGACAGCCGATGTGTCCCAGATAGACTCGCCATACACACCGGAGACGATGAAGAGCACGCAGTTGAGGATGATGCCCTCCGACGGGCCACTTACGTAGCTCAGGTCGAACGTCCCCGTGCTGAATTGTTCCCAGATAACGGTGAACAGGCTCGTGGATGAGATGGTCAACAGCCAGAAGCGCTCCACCGGTGCCATGTAGGTGGCAAGGCTTATGTTGAGCAGCACAAACGGAGTGAGAAAGGCGTCACAGCCGTGGTCGAATAGTTCGCCGAGCGGGCTACCGGTACCGGTGCGGCGCGCCTGCTTGCCGTCAATGGCATCTAGGGTTTGGTAAGCGAAGAGCGCGAAGGCAGCGTAGTATAAGGACCAGCTGGGGTACACGCCCCCCTCAACGAAGTAGTAGTATAGCAGCAAGGCCGTTGAGGACATGCCGATGAGAAATCCGGTAAACGTGATGCAGTTTGGCGCGATGGTCATGGGAACAAGATTCACGACGAAGTTCCAGTACCGCTGCAGGACATACCGGCTGACTATGGATAAGTCCGTGCTGGAGTACTTGTACTTCCTCAAGTTGGACAAATACGCCGGCGGAATATACTCATTTTTGAGCGGGTTAAGGCTCTCATGCCGTGCCGTCGACTTAGGGGACATCTTCGCTCTCCTGCCTTTCCTTTTGCAAATGGGGATTGAGCGTACACACCTTGGTGACAAGTACGGAGGCGGAGGAGAGGGATGCACGGGGGACGGGGGAGGGAGCGACCTCACAAGAAAAACGACGAAGTGGAAGAGCGTATGCGACCCCCAAAAAAGGGGGAGAAAGGAGAGTGGTATGTTTATGTGTATGTGTGTGTGTAGGGAAGGGGAGGAAGGGGTCTTAGGTTGCTAGTGGGGGGGGGGTGAAGTGCGTGGAAGTGGGGGTACTCATCCACTAGCACTGAGCCCAGCGTAAGGACAGAAGGCAATGGGGTGGCCTGCGTCACAGAAAGGCAAATGAACAGAGAATGAGAGAAAGAGACAGGCAGGGAGTCACACAGGCGGGGAGAGAGAAGGGAGAGGGGGAGCCCAAAGCGATGCGACAAAAACAAAAACTTTGAAAGAAACGCGAACAAAAAATGAGAGGCAGCGAGACAGATAAGGCGAACCTCCCAAAAAGCATTTTATGTGTGTATGTGGGTGTGTGTGTCTGGTCGGGGGGGGGAACGGCGCACACGTTCGTGAGCGCACCTGCACCCTAACGAACGCGATCTTTACAGCTACAGAATCTCTCAAATAGATGTAAGTACTACTCAAAATCACGTGGGGCCTTTGACAAAGTTTGAACGGAAGCTCAACGCCTTCGCTTCTACCGGGCAATGCTGTGTTTACCACACGGCTACCTTAGCTAGTCACACGACCCTCGTTGCCACGGTGGTTCTAGTACCCGCGCAGTGCCACAGATAAGTAATGTGCTATGTGCTTTCTCACGTGATTGTGAACGCGCCTGCTGCGACAACGCGTGTTGCGCATACGCCTTCTGAAACGCAGTGATATCTGCACTGAGGCTGCTAGAGAGCGGATAGAGGCGATGGGCGTCGAGTGCCTTAGAGATCCGTTAGGGTTTTTTTTGCTGCCACGCAAAAAAAGGCGGAGCGCGAACATGAGCGATAACAAGAGGATCGAAGAGCCAGCAGAGCAAACGTGACAGAAGACGGTAACATACGAGTTTGAAAGAGCACCATTGGCAGAGGAAGCATGCGGCAAAGCAATCCCGATGTTGGGATGCTGACGTGGTTGAGAAGCCTCACCAGCGCACGCACTGATCGTGTGTCGCCAACCCATTCCATCTATTGCACATCCTTCTGGAAAGTGACGATGAACATGAGAACTCGCACAACGTTGCAGTCGCGACGTTCTCGTTCACCGTCAAACTTGATATGGCAAATGGCCTTCCGTGTGGGAGGCTATTATAACCGGAGCACCATTACGTTTGCTCCATCTTGTGTGTGTGTGTGCCCTCGTCAACTACGTTTTCCTTTCTGCGTGCGACTAACAACATAGAACCTTTAGAGACCAAAAAAGGCTTCGCTTTTTTTTTCGTACCGTACTCTCCTGTCACGAACCAGTCAGCAAAGCATACGCATGTATCCACACGACACCCACCACAGTGGCATCACGGATACATCCGCGTCTTCTGGAACAGGCCGTCCTGCCCTCGAATCGAGCCATGCGTCTGGCGGGCTCTTATCGTCACCTCCTCGTCCCGTTCGTCCGGGACCTGCGGCGCACCCGGCGCCAGCCAAACACCCGGGTGGAGTGCAGGCCCTGATCCAAGCGGGACGCGCCCAGGGTCCTGCTCGAGGGCAGGGGCGGTGACGTTTGTCGTGCGGGGAACAGCGGAATCCTGGTCCACGGACATGCCGGATGACCTCAGGGAGGTCGTCGGCCAGCCTCAGGTCAGGGTCCCCTGAGACTCTGCAACCAACCTGCATGCCATGCCTCTCCCTCTCAGTCGCTTTCAGCCGCGGCATTCCATAGCATGGAGACTCTCCACACGGGAGCCCTGGAGGATTCGGTGGTGCGGATCCGGGGCTCTCTCGCCATGCTTCCGGCATCTGCGCCTCACCAGCTCACACCCGGTCGGGCGTAGAAGGTCCCGCACGTTTCTGGGCACGTGCGGTTATCTTGATCGGTGTATAGGTCTGCGCGCCTGGTTTGTGCATCACACGGAGCTCTCCCGAAGCCTGCATGCTTTGTACGTGATACACCATGTCAGCTGTGCTTGACAGCACGGGTGCACGGCGCTCGCACTTTTTGCGCTCTGACAGTTGCTGCAGAACGGCGTTGTTGTCTAGCGAGGAGGAATAGGTTCTTGCTGCCTTCATCTGCCACTGCGGTCGATTTCATGGAGTGGCGTGCCTGCATGTGCCCCGATAGGCGAAATTTAACCATGAGTCTGGGGAGCGGCGGCACTTCGTGTTACCCTAGATCTTCTCTTCTTGTGAACGAACAGGTGCTTCGAGAGTTGTTCCATCGTGGACACGATTGTTCGTGGGCTGGCACGAACGCCACATCATGACCGCCAGTCTCATCGACACGGTGCTTGACCAGACTTGTCCGTCTACACCAAGAATCTGGTGCCGTACCCGAGGGCAGGTTGGAGAGTCTTGGCATTCCCACAGCGAGTGCGCATTAAAGTCTGCCGCCACGCTGAGGTGCCCCTCCCCCCCCGGTCGTTAAGGGTGATCAGGTGGTAGGTAGCAAAACAAAAACGAGCAACAACCAAAAGAAATAAGTGCAAACAAACAGCTCAGAAGGCCCGCCAACACACACGCATACACGCACACATACAAAGACAAGCAGATAATAGGAAAAAAAAAGACTGCTCACCGAATTAGGTGACACGAGTTCGCGAATCGCATCGCTGTACACGGGGCCAATCGTACGTTCAGCGGGGGGTGGGGGCTTACTTTCCGCAACGTGTGGTTTTTATGCGCACCTGGGCACATGGTTACATCATCCGTTTCTCCCTTCGCCTTCTCTTTCCTTTGCTTCTCCCCCGCCCCACGCGTCTTGTTTCGTGTCGTGCTCCCTCACACGTGAAGTCACGATGGGCACGGTGAGCTGAGGGATGACAGAGGAGGCGGGTGGAGGTGTGACGAGGAAAGGGTCGGCGCCGGAAAAAAATAATAGAATAGTCGCTATCGGTGCTCTCCGTCCACGCCTGCTTGTGCGCTTGCGAAACGCGTGCAGGGAATATATACATGAGGGTTGCCCGGTTCCGGCAACTATTCATCTCAGTGGGCCCTGATCAGTCAAAGTGCACGATTCGCGTGAAGGTGTGCGGAGAGGCACGTTCTGAGAAAACGAAGGACGAGGAGGAAAGGACGTGACATCGTCTACAACACGCGGAGGGCACAGCGCTTTACTCTCCCCACCCTCCACCGCGCTGTTTTCCTTTCCCTTTCCATCAAGAAGGTTTTTCTTCTACGATTGCCTCTTTGCCGCCCTTCATCAGGATGTACTGTGCTCCTTCATGCACTCTTTTGCGTCGTTGACCAGCTTCTTCATGTCCACCACACAGTTGCACTGCATGAGCTGCGTAAAGGACATGATGTACGGCACGTTAATCGAAAGCATGGTATCAAACGTGATCCAGTCGTTCAGCGGGCGTACGCACAGGATGGAGCTTTCCACTGCCCCAGACGTCTCGGCCGCGGAGGCCTCGCTAGTGTTATCCGTCACGAAGACGATCTGCATGCTCTCCGGCGGTATATCCAGCTTCTCCGCCAGAAGTGTGCGGATTTTCATGTAGCTCTTCGGCATCAGCTTCGTGCCGACAAGCAAGGGGTCGAAATACGCCGTAATGAACGGGTTCAAATCGCCATACGGTGTATTGGCCATGATGAGCTTCTGGGCTTCGATGCTGCCCGAGCTGTAGAGTGCGATGCGCACCCTCTCGGTCATGGCTGGGCCGCCGGCGAAGCGGAAAAACGTATTCACATCCGGAAACACCTGCGACTGCAGCTTTCCCTCTGCAAACACCTCCGCCCAGATGGCGGCCTGGACCACCTTCACCGCGGCGTGATCGGAGCCTCTCTCTATCTCGCTGTGAAAAAGCGCGCAGAATTCACTGCGCGTCACTTCGTTCGCCGCTTCATCTTTCCAGTCGCGCGCCCCACTCGTCGCAAGGGCGTCCGTAAATGCCTTCGAGTAGGCCATCGTCGCCTTTGCAAGTGGGGAAGACTGCGGCGCGCTAGCTGCAGTGAGGCGGTCCACAAACGCCTGATCTGCAGGGAAGTGCGTCGCCATGTAGGCCTCGACGCGGGATTCCGCAATGGGCATCATGACTTTCCGCACAAAAGGAAGTGGGGTGGTCGTGCCTTCAATGTCAAAGAGGAACACGGTGAGGGGCGCGGACATGGACGCGACGGCATAGCTTGGATTGTCGGGATCGGGAAGATGAACCTCCTTTGCCTGGAGGAGCTCAAACACACCCAGCGTCTTCCCAGGGGCGCCTTGCAACCTCTGCTGAACCATCTCCATCAGCTCCGTGTAGTCAATATTGTCAGGCAATGTTTCTGTTAAGCGCGTCAGCTCCAGCTGTGCCACGAAGCACGAGAGTGCGTTACGAAACATCTTGCTCTAGAAGAGGAGAGCGGACTCGAAAATGACAGTTCCAACAACTCAAAAGAGGTGCGTGTACTACACCATATATATGTCTACATATATATATATATAGATCACACCCGAGGCAAACAGGGAGAACAAAGGCGGATTCTCTTATCGCAAACAAAGAAAAAACACAAGAGGGGGAGGGGGAGGGGGTAGGCGTAATAAAGGGTGACAAGGACGCAAAAAGAGTGCAAAACGAGAATGTGCGATAGCCGACGGCGAAGGGGAAAGCGCCCCGATGAGAGGAGAGACCACACCTTGACTTCTGATTAGGCGCAATCCTCTTTTTTGCCAACTACGTAGACCGGTGCAGACCTGTGTGTGGGTGTGTGTTCGTTTTACGTCGTTATCGATGCGACCTCTGCGACACCGTTGTTCCTCTGAGAAGGAAGAAAGGAGACAGGGAGGGGTGGAGTGAAGAAGCGCAAACGACACCCCCTCTCTACGAAAAAAAAAATGAAAGGAAGGGGCACCCACAAAAGCCACATACAAACACACACACACACACACACACACAGAAATGGCCGGGGGAGGGGAGACAGGCGAGGAAAACCGAGCACAAACAAAGGGCGGTAAAGGCAAGAAATCACTCGCTCCTTTTGTCCTTTCTACTTCGACTCCACGACGCAATAACGAAACAGATAAAGAAAATCCGAAGAGAGAGAGAAGCGAGTAGAGAGCGGCCGACGGGAGGGGAGGGGAGGAGTGTCGAAGGCACAACAGTCCGAGGCAGAGGAAAGACAATGTTGTGCAAAAAAAAAGTCAAAAACTAAACGACAACAACACCAGAAAAAGAGAGAGTCTTTCCTTGTGTCCGAAGACAATTGACGGAAAAAAAACGAAGGGCGAAGGGAGAGGCGTGGGGGAAGAAGCGCGAGGACGAATCACGTGTGCGTTTGCGTGTGTGTGTGTATATGTTCTACGCTCGTCAGCGTGTGGAAACGAAGATGGAGAGTGAAGGGGGGTCAAAGAAAGGGGGGAGGCGGCTGGGGTGAGGGAGCAGGAGGGAGAGGAAGGCGATTCATCAAGTTGAGGGGTTCCACCCCTATTTTTCTTTCCAGCCTTTTAGAGGCCATGCCATGGAACGTGTTCGACGTGGCCAGGAAAGGGAAGTTCACCTTAGCATCGCGGTCTTACGGAGTCACTGCTTTTCTGTTTCGATAATTTCTGCGCACGTGCAGGATGGCACCCTCCTCCTCTTCAGGTTGTGAGGCGGGTATCTGCGAGGAAGCAAAATGTCGCGTATTCAACGCGTGGGGAGCATTTTCGTCTTCTCATTCAGCTGCTTCCCTCTTTTTGCGGTAGCCCTTCGGGTATGCGGATGGTATCGGAGCGCTTTGTGCCATCTAGGCGTCGCATGTGGCTGAGGCAGCCTCGTAAGGCGGTGACCCTTATGTGTGAGGCAAGAAGGCAATGACTGGGGTTGCTGTGGGGTGTGTGCGCGCAGTGCACAGTTTGTCCATCTCAAGCTCACACCTCTTCCAAGACGGAGCGGAATTCCCAAAACAACAGGGTCTCGCTGGCCAGCTTCTCGTACACTGCCGAGAAGACGCTGATGAGCTTCCTCACTCTCTCTCTTCAGGGTGCTGGAGCTCCCAAGTGCACGTTTCGTGGTAGACGATGTGGGGCTGAGGTCCTCTAAACACCTTTAATTCGCTGCAAGGCAAGGGGGCCATTGTCGTCGTTCGTCCTTTCTTCCTCCCGCCAGGTAGACAAGCTTTGCGGAATGCCTCTGGCAGGTGCCTGCTGTGTTCGCCCTTATCGAGCTGCGTTATGCACACCCCAGAGAAATCTACTTGGTTTCGCGAGAGTGGCGTGATGGCTGCGTTGTGGGTGCAGCAACGCGAGCAATTGGAGACGTCCCATTGAGGTCCCCCATGAGACTGCTGTGATGCGGTCCTGATTGAAGGGCATCTAGTCCTCAGCAAGGACGGCAAACAACAGAGAGGGAGAGTTTCGTATTCACGATGATGAGCTCATGCGCAGGCGGGCGCAGGTGTCTCTTCGGATCAAACTCCATCGTGACCGCCGACCGGCTTGTGTCTGAGGAAAGCCGACGTGGCGTACACAACGTGGGGTGTGAATGGGCCACTGCTGGAGATGACGTCGTATGATTACTATTCTTCTCGTCTTTTTTTCCAGTGAGGAAGGCGGAGCTGATCGCACTGACTAACTTTGCGAGAGACGGGGAGAGTAAGCGAGACGCATCATCATTCACCGCTCTTGGGTACACCTACACCGTGGTGTGTGCGGGCCCTCACGTTTGTCTGTGTGTGTGTGCGTGTATTCAAAGGGAACCGAAGAAAAGGGAGTAAGATAGTCGTCGTCGTCGTGGGTGTGAGCGACGCGATACAGAAGGTCGACGAAGCGCAGACAAGCACGGGCAGAAAAGGAAAGCTTGAGGGAGGGGCGGAGGTGGAATCACCGTGTGCGGGGGACGCAAAGCAGAATTCTGCGTCCAAATCGGACAGGTCTCGACAGTATTCGTGATCGCAGAAGATGAGGTGCAGGGGCAGTGGACGAATGACGACGTAAAAGCTTGTTGAGCTGTTTGCCTCTTCTGGTGTCGCACACATTGAGATGCAAAGGCCTTTCGGCAAAAAAGGAAGAACAACACCAACAACAAAAAAAAACGAAGATGTTCGCACGCACCTCAAGTCAAGCTGTTTCCTATGCCATCGAGACTCTCGCTGGATCTCCCTTCATCGTCATTTTCTTCATATGAAACGCTCTCTCCTCCTCGGCAGAGGAGAGCACAGGAAGAACGCACACTATGCACACAGAGGCCCCGATATCTCCATCTAAGACGAGAGGCGCCACACATGCGCGCGCACAGAGACGCGTATAAACGCCTGGAAAACAAAATCTATACCTGAAGAAGGAATGACAGAGGAGGACGCTGTCGCGCCACAACGACACAGACGTTCAAGGGAAAAGACGAGAGTGAGAAGACGGCGTAGAGGAGGAGAGGCTGTATACGCGCCGCACAGTCGGTAGCGTCTAAAAAGAAGAGGCGCGAATGAGTTCAAAGACGATGCACACACACACATTCCTACACCAGAATGCGCGGGCGATATAGACAGGGGAAGAGACAGAAGGCGGTCAGCTGGAGAGGAGAGGGCAAGACACGCGATAGACACGCGAGCAGGTGCGCTGAAGAGTAGCTCATCAACAGGTAGCCGTACGCTTAAACAGGGGCCTTCTACACAAGAAATCGCTTGAGCGGTTACATACCTCCGCAGTGACCTTTGTGACGGTGGTTCACGCCGGTTCATGAAAGACATGTGCTTGTGAGTGCCTGCCGCCTCCGCCAACAGCCTGAGTCTTCAGTGCATTTGTGCGCTGTAGCGGCGTCTTGCTCTCCCGTTCGGTTCTCGTTTCATCGCATCTAGGGAGTTCCCGTGCACCCGGCTCAGTCAATCCCTGCTCTTATCGCGTTCTCTTTTTCAGAGGACGGCGATCTGCTGTCCTTTGGAGAAAAAAAAAACACCCACACGCACAGTGCAAACACGGTAGTTGCACCCCTCTACGTCGTCCACCACTTTTTTTTCTATTTGCAATGACCATCATGGGCATTGAGTTCCCTTTGCGTTGTTCACCAAGAGCTTCACAGGCCGTCGGTCGTGGTCTCCTGCACAGAAAATACATCAAAGGGAGGTGTTGGTGGTGGCCGTCATCATCTACGTACAAATACACGCGTGCCCACGAGGTCGAGGGTAATTAAAGAGAGATGTAACATCAAGACATACAAAAAACCGGGAGATAAAACAACCACAGCAACAACAGAAAAAAAGAGCATATGGGTCGGTAGGAGCATGGGGTATATGTGCGGGTGATGGGCGCATGCTGAGTTGGGTGAGTTGCGTACGCGAGTTTGGCGGAGGGCGCACAGACGACCTGCGGATCAAGCTTGTCAGACAACGAGAATGACGGGACGCCGTGCACACAGAGACACAAGGAGAAGGAAGCGGGAGGGAGGGAAGCGAGGAGCTCCCATTCGCGGAGCTACTGTGCATCAAACCTCGCGTTTAGCGGGGACTGGGCACGAAAAAGCACAGTAATCTAAACAAAACAACGACGGGGAAGCAAAGAACGATTAAAGAAAAAGAGGAGGGGGACTCAAGAGGGTGCAAGGGAGGAGGGGAAGCAGACAGGGGTGTGTGTGGGAGGGGTAGGCGGCACGCTGGACTCCTGCTTGGTAGACCCCCACCTCCAAACAAGCCAACAACACCGGAAACACAGAGAAGCGCTAGTCGGAGACGCAAATAGGAGAAAAGATGGGTCAAGGGTGAAAGAGTACCCGGAACAACCCGCCTAATGAACGCAGCGCGTGGATGGGGTTGCACGCTATCTCGCTTTTTTTCGGCAGCACACCTTCGGCAGCAACAGCGCAGAAAACGTGACAACAAGAGCAGCTTCACTTTTTTTTTCCGGCGGACTTCTTCTGGGCGCCTTTCTCCGCCTTGGTTCCTCTGGCGGTCTTGGGCTTGGTGGCAGCCTTTTTCACGGCGGTCTTGGCCGAGGTCACCTTCTTGGAATTTCCCTCCTTTAGTGCTTTGGCCACCTGCACCTCGATCGGCTTGTGGAGCTCGTACAGCTGAGACAAGGCAGAGAAGCGTTTGCTGTAGTTGAGACCCTGCACAACTTTGAAGTTCTGACGCACAAACTCGGCGAATTCCGTCTTGCGCGGCGGTCTAGCGCGCTTCTGCTTGCGAAGACCCGGGTGCACCTGCGCTCTTTTCTGCAGATCACGACGCTGTTGCTGCGAGAGCTCCTTGTACATCTTGGAGAGCATCTTGCCGCGTTTCGCAATCGACACGCCCTGTAGCGACGGGTTGTTCTTCTGGTCCATCAGGAAGATGGAGAAGGGGCTAACGCCGCGGAGAAGACGAGCTGCGCGGAACATGGAGGGCGGCAAGAGGTGGGGGGTCAGTAGTTCTAAAAATCAAAAAATATAGAGGTATCAGGAGCTGCACGGGCGAAGCCACGCAAAATCAAACAGAAGAAACTCTATATGGAGTGTGTGTATGGGTGTGGACGCGGGCGCTAGAAGCAGTGCACGGCAGCGATGCACGAGACAGTGGTGTGGAGAGCTTCGACGAAGGTGGGAGAAGAGGTCGGGCCGAGAGGGGACACTGCGTCGCTCTCTCTGTCTCCTTGCGTGCTGCACCGAGGTGACGGATGTGCGATGGGTGACTTTAGACAAAGCGCAGCAAGCGAAAGGCGAAACAAGCATGGTGGCGGCCAAAAGAGAAGCAGGAGATCGATAGAGGATGGTGGGTATACAAAAGCATAGCAAAGCACAGAGAGAGAGTAGAGAAGAGAGGGGCACACTCATCCGGCCAAAAGCGGAGCAACAATTTTCTCAACACCCATCTAGTGGAGGCAGCAAAGAGGAGGAGCCTTGCCTCCTGCCACACGAAAAAGGCGGCAAGATAGATGCTCTGCCCTTTCTTTGGGGGAGGGAGGAGGGGAGAGGGGTAGGGGGGGGACAAGTTGAGCGGGCGTCCCCCCGTTCTTCATCCCCAAGTAAGCTACTCTGTGTGGTGGAAGGCAATCTATGGGCAACAGCATGCGCCTAAATATATGAGTGTCTGCGTGCCGAAGTCCACACGCATGCCTTTGTAAGGAAACGGCAAGAAAACACCAATGGGAGGGTCTGAAACACACCTGGACAGGAGGAGGGACTCCGTAACCTCACCCCAAGGAGAAAGAAATGCACTCATCCCTGATGCACTCACCCTTTTCTCTTGACGTGAGAGAGCGGAGTACAGGCAAAACGTCAGTGGTGGGCGATGCACACAAGGAAATGCCCATGCAACCGACGCATGTACGCGAGTGTCGAGGCACGCCATGCATTGCAGGGCACCTTTAATCCCCACGGCACCGTGCACGCTGCCTTTCACCGTGCCTTACTCGTCTACTATCGAGTAATACCACCAGTTCACCGTCTCACCTTCTTTTCCCAACGAAAGCTGAACGGCGGGCCGTCCAGTGAAGGCGTGTTCTGTGCGTCAGCAATGCCGCCGCATTCGACAGTGGCAGCCTCCGGTACGCTTATGTGGAGGCAGTCGATATCCTTCGCACTCCTGGAATCGAGCACGAAATGACGGTCGGTGTGCTCTGACGTGGTGTAACAGACGACAGCGAGAAATGCGGCCGGGCAGTACAAGATAAGCAGCATCTTGAGGCGGTTGCACAGGACGGTACCCTCATCGTCGGCACCGCAGGTCACCATCGTGTCGGAAGTAGTCCACCCACGCAAGGGTACGGGGGCTAGCAGTGGTACATGGGCTTTGGGGCGGGCAGCATCGCGTACTCTGCGGGACATGGCACGCCGTGCACCGGCACCGTTCATGCCTCATCCCCCACAGCAACGACCGCACCGCCTACCCAACCACGAGCTGCGGCACTGCCGGTGAGGAAACGCTTCTTGTGCAGCACGAGCTTGATTGAAACAAGGCGTCCACACCCATCGCGACGGCTGCGTTCGTGCGTTCTTCGCGTCGGATGCCGACGCAGCCGTACTCTGAGGTTTCGTCCAAAACCTCACGGCGGCGGAGGCGTTGCAGTGCCCCCGCCGCGGTGCGAACCTCTCAAAACGTACAGCGTGGCAAGTAGATGCGGTGAAACGAGTTTGAGGAAGAAGGCAGTGGAAGGCACGCCATTCGCTTCGCTAGGTGAGGGGTGGCCTCGCTGATTAATTCGCTGGGTTTGCCGACTACGCTGCTCGAGAGACCCATATACACAGAGAATCCGTATAGGACAAATGCACAGGAGCCCCACACGAGAGCGCCACCCCCCCGCCCTCCCCTCTACCGCAAAGCGCAGCCGTGATACACTCTTAGGGAGCGAACAGAAAGAAAGGGCGAAGGGTGCCCCATGCTGGTTGATGTAACACCAATACCTCAGCGCTGTGGTGCTTGCCGTTTTTTTTCCTCTTGCCACGGTGCAAGAAAAGTAGCCTGAACACAACGTCATGGCGAAGGGATTGATTGCGCTGCCTCCCTGACACATGACACCTCAACTGTCGAAGCACACCAGCAGACGGCATGTGCCGAGAGAGAGATGAACATATGCACAAAGAGCAGCACTGTTTCTCTTTTGTAGTAAGAGCGAAACGCTGTCGCAGCTTCAGCGCGAGAGGCGTAGGAAAGACTCCAAGGCGGCGCCAGATGAAGAGGGGAGTCCCATTGCAGAAGCCAAATACTCGGAGCTGTCACCTGTCGACGGCAGCCAGCGAGTACAGACATCACGCGTACTGACACGGTCTGCATCCCCCTGCACCTCCCCAACACAGAGCAGAAGAGCTTTCTCATCACTCTCTCGACTCTGTCGACCCAGTCGCCGCATCGCCATCTTCACCCGCGGACAGCATCTTTGTGATGTTCTCAAAGGTATTGATTTGGCTTCGTACCGCTTCCTTCTTCTCCGTCAGCGCAGTGACCTTGGCGAGCTCCTTGTCGCGCTCTGCTTTACTCGTCGCGGCGCGACGCCGAAGCATTTCAAGGTCGCTCTCCAGTGCCTTGAGCATGCGCGTGTTGCGGTCCTTATCGGTTGAGGCAGACTCGTACACCTTCTTGGCCTCGTTCAGCTGTGATTGAATAACCGAGAAACGGTCCAGGAACTCGTTCACCTTGGCCTGGAGCACCACCTGCTGCGCCTTGGCGGTGGTCAGCTGCTCTGTCTCCGTCTCTAGCTGTTTCCGCAGCTCCGGGGTGCGGCGAATGCTATCGCCCTTTTTCTTGGTGAGCACCTCAATCTCGGTTGCGCGCTTCGCCACGAGCTCGTCGAACTTCTCCTTGCCGGAGCTCGAGTGCTGATCGTAGATCTCCAGTTGCTTCAAAAGCAGTTCCTTTCGCGACTGCGCACGCTGCTCACGCTCCGCCAAATCTTTTGACACCTCATCCACCTCGGCAATGCGCTTCTTCAGCTCCTCCGAGATCTGCTTTCGCTGCAGTTCGTCGTCCTCTTTCACCGCCTTGTACTTCGCCTCCAGCTCTTCGTTCATTTTCTCGAGGGTCTCTTGTACCCTCCGCAACTTTGCCAGCTTCTCCTGCTCGACCTCGAGCTCCTTGCGGAGATCTTCCTCCTGCCTCAGCTTGCTGTCCAGCTCCTGCTGCTTCGTCTCTAGCTCTAGTTCGCGGTTGCGAATGCGAAGCAGCTGCATTACGAGTCGCTCGGATAAGGCAGACATTTTGACGAAGACGGTTGTTGTCTGTGTGCCGCTTGTATTCTCAGCTCCATTCAAGACGGTGATGGGGGTGCTGCGGGAGAGGACGGAGTTCGAGAAGACGCTTGTACGCAATCGAGAGCACAAAGTCGAGGGCGTAAAGGGCGGTGCACGGGAGGGTCTCACCGTTCCCTGGCTCCCTGTTTGTGTACCCGCAAGGGCGGTGTCTTAGTTTGGCACGTGTCCCCCTCCCCCTGGGGTGGTGCTGATCCCTCTTGTGTACGAAAATATTGGGTGTGCGTTCGTCAGTGCAAGTAGAAAGCGAATGAAGGTCTGCACTCTGCGATAGCGCGGTGGTGAAATCTAATGCCCGAAGTACAATGAAACGACAACAAGAACCACAAAAAAAAATAAAGATAGATGCGTGGAATTAGAGATGCGAGAGCGGATGGCTGCCACCCAACCATCGAAATTCACGGAGATGGGGGCGAATGCAGCGCGCGGTCGCGTGTGTTCGCGGTCTGTGCTCCAACGCCGGAAGCTCAGCGCCACGACAAAAAAAAATACCGACGAGAGTGCTTCTAGAGTCTCCTCTTGTGTGTGTGTGTGTGTGTGTGTGTGTGTGTCTGTGTGTGTTCACGTGGCGCGACAAGAACAGCGGAAAAAAACAAAGAAGCACACGCCAATCGCTCATGCAAGCACAAAACAAAGAGGCACGCAAACGACCGGATGCGCGAACACGCCTCTCCCGCTCTTCCGTTCAACAAAACAGCCACTAAAAAGAAGGCGGAGAAATGAATGGACCCGACGAGCTGGACCAGTCCTTTGAGATTATGTTCAGTAAACCGCTAGGAACGCAGAAAAAAAAAATGAAGACGTGGATAGGAGGCCAGGGGATCGAGGAGAAGAGGAGGTGCTCAATCATTGCAAGAGAGAAGTGAGAGGGACCCACATCGTCGGCCCACGGTGCACAGAAGAGCCTCCTTCCCATCACAAGACATGCAGTAGGGAAGCCTAGCAAATTTGTGCATTCTTTGCCAAGTCTCAGCGGCTAACCCATACGTCAACTGACACGCTACCCAGACACGCTGTGCCAGCGCCTGAACGCGTATGGCCCGTGAGCGCAGATGCGCTTGACATTTTCTTCACATGCGATTGAAGAATCATCGATCGCGCGAACGCGGCGCTGCTTTCATTGCGGCATGGAGCATTACTTTAGACCGACCGCACAACAAGATATACACTACTACATCCATGATCCCATCCACGGAAGCACAGGGACAGCGAATGGCACCAACGAGCGCGGCAGAGGGCCCACGAAAAAAGAGGAGAATGGGGTGCAACAGGAGAGGTATGCGTGCTGCACACCTCATCGACCCTTCTGTAACAGCGACGTAGTGGGACAGTCGCCCTCCTGCCTCATTCCTTTCGGGCGCCTCCCTCTCTTCAGACACCCCTGCAGAATGTGTCAGCGGCTGCGCAGGTCCTCGGCAACAAATTTCTTGAAGTTGGCGCCGTCCCGGTTGGAGATCTCGGAGATTGTGAGAAATACGATTTTGCGCGGGGTGGTGGCGTCAAACATGTAGAGCGTGACGTCGCCGCCGTAGTGGGCGAGAACGTCCTTTGTCACTCTCCGCAGCATATTCTCGCACACGCCGCACGGGAAGAGCGGGTTCGGCTCCTTCGCGGCCATTCCGTGCACAAATACCTCTCGCACGCCCCAGGTGGGGACACCGAGTGAGGCAAGCTTGCCCATCGCATTCTGCTCGGAGCAGCGCGACCCGCTCGGCGTGCTGAGCTCGTAGTTGACCGCGATCACGCCTCGTCGCATACACTGGCACCACGATCCGCTCGGCGTGCCCATTGCTTCAATGTCGGCCGGAATAGGTGCGTCGATGTGTTCTTCGCGCGTGTTTTCCGGGTTGTCGCCATTGAGGTGACAATGGCACTTGTTCACATCCACAAATGTAAGCACCGACGTGACTACTGGCCGTGATGGATCGTGCTTGCGCCAGCTACAATGTGCATGCGTGCGGCAGAAGTTCTGAATCATGCGCGTAGCATTGATGAAGAAGGTGTCGGGCTGTTCCTTCTTGAGGTCGATGATGCTGAAGGTCTCGTCGGTGCCGTAGCGGGCGCGAATCAGAGAGCAAGCATTCATCACAAACGGTGCGACGTGGAGCTGCATGAAGGCAGACGCGGTCAGGTTGAGCAGGTCGCCGACGGTATTCAGGAAGCCCGGCAGTCTCACAGGCGCCTCTATGCGCGGGAACGCCATAAGCGCGTCCGTTAGCAGCATCTTCGTGTCCAAGTCACGCAACACCGACAGCGTCAAGAAGGCCTCCGCCCACTGCGGCGGGACTCTGGCGGCCAGCGAATCGAAGGCGGCGTTTCCCAGCACCTGCATGTCCCCCACAGTGCGCACGCCTTGCTCGTCGAGGAACTCGAAGAAGGCGCTCGCCTCATTGTCTGACAGGGCGTTGTCCATCACCTGCTGGCCCCACGTACGCAGGGTAATCTCAGACGTCTGCACCTGCTTGGGCGTCACCATCGTGTCGGCGTGAATGTACAGGCACCTGATTCCATTTCGGCATGTCGTGTTGAAGCGACACATCGTCGGCACCACAGCAGGAAGCACCTTGGCTGTCTTCAGCCCAAGGGCAAAAAAGTACCCGGCCGTCGGCTCAATCTGGTTCGGCGCTACACGTATGTTTTGCCCGGCGCACGCGACCGTCAGCGGCAGCCTCGGCAACGTTTCCAGACGCATGCGCCACGCATCTGGCTTGAAGTGGATGCGCTCGCACAAGCAGCCCAATCGTTCGCACCCACGGAAGCAGCGATGGATCTTCTTCGGAGAAACGTAGAACCGGATCGGCGGCGGTTGCACGTCACGTTTATGGAAGAGGTAAAACGCAACGTCACCACCGCGGGCGGTCGTCAACGGAGCGGCAGTATGCATGCCTGTGGAGTCAACGCTGCTGCTTAGCATGTTTGGTGACGCCTGGCTATTCTCGTTCGTGGTTGAGCGACTGCCCGTGATCGGGGATCTGTCTGGTGGTGGCATCGGCGGCGACGATAATGAATGCAGCAGAGCAGTTTGGTGGCCCGAGGCCGCACTTTCTGGTGTTATGGGACGCTCGGGCGTAGTAGACACCTTGGTCACCGCGTGGCCGCTCCCTACCGACCCAAAGGCACACGTATCATCGCCGTAGAGCAGTGGTGCGTCTTCTGTGGTAAGGGCGAGTACAACATAGGACTGCGCCTGCTGTGCATCCTTGAATGGAAGATATCCCTTGTAAAACGGGATCGACGAAAATGTCTGCGATGCAATTTCCGACATGGCTAGAGGCAGGCGGCAGGGCGGGAGGAGATGGGGGCGGTACACATGAGGGAGATAACGAATGTGATGTAGCATCGACGAGAGACGTCAAAACTAAGGAATCAAAGAAAAACGCTTCCCAAGGCACGCCTGTACAGAAAAGGGGTGAAAGCATAAAAAAGGAAACGGAGGCGCACACGCCATTTACATCACTTTGGTGAACTTCCGCGGGCAGGCACTATGTTGGCTTTTCCGGATTCCGACGTAGACTTTCTTTTTTTTTGTGGTTGCTACCTTTTTCAGTTGCCCGTCATCAGCACGTTGCCGAATCATCGGCTGCGTCCCCCAGCTGCTTTACAAGAGAGAGGGCAGGTATTCAGCGCACGTGGCGAAGCCGAATGGTAAGAGACGTGGTAAGAGTCGCCAACAATAAGCTGGAAAAAAAAACAAGAGTGCAAGCCAAGGCACGGTCGATAGTGTTTCCGTACCGTGCTCTCCTGTCACGAACCAGTCAGCAAAGCATACGCATGTATCCACACGACACCCACCACAGTGGCATCACGGATACATCCGCGTCTTCTGGAACAGGCCGTCCTGCCCTCGAATCGAGCCATGCGTCTGGCGGGCTCTTATCGTCACCTCCTCGTCCCGTTCGTCCGGGACCTGCGGCGCACCCGGCGCCAGCCAAACACCCGGGTGGAGTCCAGGCCCTGATCCAAGCGGGCCGCGCCCAGGGTCCTGCTCGAGGGCAGGGGCGGTGACGTTTGTCGTGCGGGGAACAGCGGAATCCTGGTCCACGGACATGCCGGATGACCTCAGGGAGGTCGTCGGCCAGCCTCAGGTCAGGGTCCCCTGAGACTCTGCAACCAACCTGCATGCCATGCCTCTCCCTCTCAGTCGCTTTCAGCCGCGGCATTCCATAGCATGGAGACTCTCCACACGGGAGCCCTGGAGGATTCGGTGGTGCGGATCCGGGGCTCTCTCGCCATGCTTCCGGCATCTGCGCCTCACCAGCTCACACCCGGTCGGGCGTAGAAGGTCCCGCACGTTTCTGGGCACGTGCGGTTATCTTGATCGGTGTATAGGTCTGCGCGCCTGGTTTGTGCATCACACGGAGCTCTCCCGAAGCCTGCATGCCTCGAAAAGTGGTCTGTCCGTCAAGCAGAAGGGGCTGGTGGAGAAGCGTGCGCCTGCGCAGAAGGAGCTCATAGCTTGTCGTTCAGAAGGGGCATAAGGGAGGGGGAGCAGCCATAGGCACCCGACAGGTGAGGTGGCCGTGCCACGCTAGTGAGATGTGCGCAATCAGGTCATCATGTGCAAAATCGTAGCGAGAAGCGAGCTCAGATCGAAGGCTCGAGCGATATCCGAATTCCCCGAACGTATACCGAGCACCACGTGGAGTCTAACTTCCTCACAGCAAGTAGTCGTGGGGATACGGGGAAGGGCACCACACCGCTGGCGCAGTGGTAAGCAGCACGACATGTGCGCTCCACGGATGTGACTCCCCGTCACCCGTCGTTGCAGGAATGCACAATGCGGACCGATGCCCGTGAAGACTTAGTCGAGGATAGCCGTCTGTCGTCTCGTGAGCTCAGCATTCTTGTTCATCTGGTGTGTGATACTTGTCCGCAAAGGATGCTTGTCTTTGCGTGCTGCATAGTGTATCCCATGTTTTTGGGTGGTCACGGCCTGATGGGACAACAAGGAGAGACGATCGTGGTAGTCGGCGTTCGTTGAAGGAACCGCGCGTACGTACAGAGGGGTGCGTGGTAGCCTATAAGGAAAAAGGGAGGGTGGTGGCAGAAGAAAAGGGATTCACACACATATACACAGAGACGAGCAGAGGTCCGGTGGGGGGGGGGCATGAGATGAGGACAGAGAGACCGACCGATGGAAAAGATGAGAGGTAAAGGTGGCACACGGTGGGAAAGCGCGACCTTTCCACAGAGACGAAAAAACACAAAAGGACACAACAAGATGAGCAGTCAAACCATGCTGTAACGCACAACAACGAGGCCAGGACGACAGTGTTGAGAGAGTCCAGAAGAAAGGGCGGCGCGTCGGCTCGGTCTTCTCTCCCCAGATCCATGGAAATCACCTTGACGCATCCCTGCCTAGTTGCCATAGGTACACTCTCCCCATAAAGCTTTTTCATCTACCGCGTGCCGGTCGTCTGATGATCCTGTAGTTGACATTTTTTTTTCGTGCACACACGGAGCGCTGGAGAAAAAAAAGTGCGTAGCGCGCCGATGTCGTGAGAGAAGAGTACACGCAGCAGAGAACAGAAGGCTTGCCATCGAGTGGCATGCATCGCTCATCTCTACAGGTGCATCCTTCCCACGGCGGTGGTGTCTGTGGTGACAAACAACTTCAGTCATCACGGAGTTCGTCCTCTCTCACCTTCCCTCTGTCTTCTCTTGTGCTGCAAGAAATAGGAACAGAGGGGTAAAACGGGGGGGGGGCGGATGTGCTAGTGTACAAGGTCCGGGCAGCGGCCAAGTCCTTCCTCATCGTTGGATGTCCCTGCGGTCGTGAGCTCGACACGTCGACGCGCGTGCGCTTTGGACAAGAGATTGCGTGTGGTCCTCCCCCAGAGCCTCAGTCTCTCCGCCACGCGGCACCGGAGCGGAATGCCTCGCCGAGGATGTCGGCGTCGTAGTCGAAGAAAGGATCCAAAGTGAAGGGCTGCACGCAGTTATCGCTCTCCGCAATGACCTCGTAGAGCTTCGTAACCAAATCGACGTTCTGTGTGTCTCGGGTGGCTTCGCAAGGGTCGTCCAAGTTCACACAAGCATCTTCCACCCCAGGCAGCGCAACGCTCTCCACGGAGGAGGTCGGGCTTGAGACATCGCTCTCACCTCGACTCCGAGGTCGGTGCTCAAACGCATTCGGTAGGACACCGGTGTCGCCAGCGTCTGCCGTCTGCGAAACACAGGACTTCCCAGATGGAGGTGTAGTGGGGACCTCCACCTCCTCGGTATCCAAGCCGAGTATTGTGTCTAGAGTCGGAAGGATGCGTGGCGCGGACGGGGTCGGTACACCGTCGCGCGTCTCACCCTGAGCGCGATCCACAGGAGCGCGTGGGGTAGCGGCCGCGTCGAAGAAGTTGTCGAAGTGGGTGGAGACTTCCGCCACACCCTTGTCGATGAATGCGACGAGGATGCCGGTGCGCGTGCCCTCCTCCAACTCGATCGTTTCCAGCTCCTCCGCGTCGCCATTCCTGGTGGGAGACGACTGTACGTCCGCAGGTGCCGCCAATGTATCGGCGTCCACAGGGCGCTGTCCGCTTTCGAATGATTGTGTGCGAGTCTTCAGGGAGTGCCAGTCCTGATTCGCTTTCTGCGCATCTCCAGAGTGGCACTCAGCCAGCGCAAGCTGATGCGTTTGCAGTTCGTGTTGCTGAAGACGGCGGCGCAGTTCTGCCCATGTGGCAGCTGTCATGCGTGTCTCCGAGAGCTCATTGCCTGCCGCCGCGTCACCAGCAGGTGAGACCTCCCCATGGCCCTCAAGCTTCGCAAGCGCGGTCACTCTGTCACTTGGGGTGAGGTGCAAGAAGCCTGCGACGAAGCTCACCGCGTCCTCCTCGTGACTGTTCATGAAAACCTCCAGCGCCGCCTGCATCGCATCGGCCGAGGGCGACAGATCATAATGCGCCACCGCCACCTGTTGCGCCGGATCAACTGCCAACCCCGCAGCACCTTCGGTGCGCTGTGCTGCGTAGAAGCGCAAGGCAGCGCGGCTGATGTTGCTGCACGCAGGCTCCGTCATTGCACCAAGACATAGATAAGTCATAGAAAGGGGCGTATTCAGGGGGAACAAAGGAGTCGGACCGACAAATGTGAAGAAGGGAAGCGACTCGAGTAGTTTCTTGGGTCTTCTTCTCCGTGTCCGTTTTCACTTGAACTTCTTGCCTCGGTGAGAATACAGTATCTGTGCGCTGTCTGTACTATGGTTTGATACGGCAAGGAGGCAGAGGCTGCCGAACGTTCCCCAGTAAAGCCTGCAGCGGAGGAGTGGAGGGGGAAGTGAATCGGGAAAGGGAGGTGAAAAGAGAAGAGCTCATCGACGTCAAAAAAAAAAGAAAACTCGCATCTGCTGGGCTACACGGCTCGTCGAGGAACCAGTGGGTGCGATGTACAGAGTAGGCAAGGGAGGTGGCCATGATGTCGGAAAAGCACACGGGTCACGGTAGCTTGTAAAGCCTGTTTTTCTTTGCCCTCTCCCCTCTATCGAGTCTCATACAATCCTCCATGACCTGGTGAGCGGGGGCAGCCGGGTCACATCACACTTTTCTTCGCTGGCATTCTGGAGTCTGCCACGGTTGCTGCGCCTTAACCCTGTCAGGCAAAAGCGAAACTACGCTGTTGCTATTTCACAGTGCGCTCGTACTGACTCCTTTTTGGTTTGTCGCTCAATAATAAAAAATGGCTGTGGGAGAGCTGCGAACAGACCAAAGACACTCTGCACTCATTCGTCACCGCCGTTTCACGGGGTGGGGGGGGGAGGGCAGCGGGGGCGCATCCCCGCATCCAGAGCGGGTCAGGCAAAGAGGCTAACACGCGAAACCCGAAGAAAGGAGGTCAGATGGACAAGGAGGAAACAGACAACCACAAGGAACAGCAACGCCTTGGAAGTAGACCCAGCAAGCGCACCACTAAACCAAAAGGAAAAGGACGCTGAAGCAACGCAGCCACGGGCATGTTGTGCGATAGTGACGGGGGCACACAAGCGTAAACCAACGTCGGGAGGAGGAGGGTTGCGGGTGTGGAAGGAGACGGAGGAAAAGAAAGAGCATGCAGGCACTTACAGAGAAGCATAGTGGAGAGAAAGGAGGGGATGACACACCCACACACACCGCGAGAAACCTTTTCTTGTAAGAATGAACGGAGTGAGGAACAACACTCAACATTCATATCCAAATCGGCATTCAACGTATATATATATATATATATCGCTAAGGTAAATCAGCATTTGCTGCACCCAGAGGGAGACGGTGCACGCATAGATCTTCGCACGGCAGAAGCGGGGATGGACGCCCTAGTAGCACCAGAGGATGTCCGGCGGGGATTTCAGTTTGCATGCGTCGCAGCTTGCCGAGACCTTTTTTCTTCCTGAACGGCCGCGGATGTCAATGGACCGCGCGAGAAAGCATTATCCGCCTCCCACCCTCTCCCCTTCAAAGGTAGAGGTATGCGTGAGCAAAAAGTGTAGAATGCCCGCTGTGGACGAGAGAGTGGGGAGGGAGGAGGGCGTAGGGGGAGGGGCGAGGTGGACGACAGGGTTAAAAAAGGAGCAAGCGCCAGCACGGAGCACTACGTCTACTTCCAGCAGCAGCCACAGCAGCAGAAAGCGTGGGAGGGGACGGAAGCAGCAGTCGAATTGATTGAAATCCGTTCAGCGGGTGAAAGGGCACCGGCGCCTCTGTCCGCTCTGCTGGCTGTGATTGCGTGGATGAGTGGATTAGAGATCCTCTCCGAACACTGGCATCACACTTCCACAAAACGAAAAAGAAAAATGTGGAAAAGGCTGAGTGTCCGCTCCGGTGCCGCTCCCAACCGAGCGGGGGAAAGCAAGACAATGGAATTCATGCGTGGCGTAACGTGGAAGGGAGCGGGTCTGTCTCACTCGTCGGTGGCCCCCTCCCCTTCCCCCTCACCCTGGCAACAAAATAAGTGGGAGGAAGCAAACGAAAAGACTCAGAGCAAGCTGCTTGTCACTGCTACCAATCCCCGCTCTCTCCTTCTTTACTGTTTCGGAAGGCAGTTGGTAAACCGGAAGAAACGCCCATCCATGATAACAAAGACACTGAGTGCGCTCTAAGATGAGAGTGGGTGTGTGGGATGACGAATGGAAAGGGGCAGAGGAAACCTAAACGCCAACGACTCACAACAGGGAAGATGACGGAGAGCGGGAACAGGCACGAAAACAAGAACAGGAAAACGCCCACGCGGGACAAAATAGAGGAGCGAGACAGCATCGACGTGGATTCCAGAGGCAACGGCAGAAGACGAAGGGGTGGGTGGGAAGCAGCTGAGAACTAGGCGCAACAAAGTTCTCAGGAGGCCACGCAGACGTCATATCCGAGACCGACGACACTTCTACGGTGCATGCTATGGCTTCCGCATTCTCCCGCGCTCGCTCTCGCCGTCCCATTGTACTCGCAGTACCTTCCAGAGACCACACTGCAGATGCCCGCGAAGCAGGGGGTGGGGTGGAGGCGTCCATGCAAGGAAGAGCTCAGAAAAGAGAGGGATAACAGAGACACACGTGCCGGACACGCGCAACAGATGCTGTGCTACAAACGAAAGCCAAAGGGCGAGACCACCACCAAGGCAACATCGAAATGGAGGACAACAAAATAAGTGAAACGACAAGAGTCCCTCGAAAAAAAAGAACGAAACATAATGCCTGGAGGTGCATACAATAAACGCGGAAAGAAACGAAATGGAAAAACAGGAAACAGCACGTCTCACCGGTCTGCCACAGACACGAACAAAACCGTTAAATAAATGCGAGCCACCGACAAGAGAAGGTACGAAAAACGAGATGCACCTGAGCACAAACGATAATGAATATACATACACACCTGTATGTGCCTCCGCACGGAGTGCGTAGAGTTATACGGATGCGTTGTTGTGTGCGTCCATCTGGGGAGGGGGGGGGGTCAGCGTCGGTGCTCATTTTTCTCTTCTTATCGGCGCTCAGTGAGGGCGGCATAAAGCCATGAACAACATGGATAAGGGAAAGGAGAAGGGCAAAAACTCACGAAACAAAAGCAGGAAAAAAAGACACAGTTCTGTTGTTGCTGATTTCATTACGCAGCATACAACGAGGGGGGACGGGGGGGGGGGCGTATAGTAAACGCGGTGAATTACTGAGGGGGAGCAGCCGGGCTGTGCAGTCGCTTTCAAAGACAGAGAGTGCCTACAGCGGTCCTCCTAGTTTTGCCTTTTGTGTGCGTGTCTACAGCGTTCCGTTGAGGCAGGGAAGATGCAGAGAGGAGAGAAAAGAGCGCATCCTGAAACAAAAGGAGCTGCAGCAGCAACCCCCAATTCATGGATGCACCCCCATGCATCACAGAGAAGCCAGGGTGCACGCCAGCACACAGAAAAGATGGGCAATGAACTCAAAGGCCCGTTCCGCCGAGCCGGCTTAGACAGAAAGATGGGGAAGGAGGAGCACCAACAGAAACCCCGAGAGAGGCAGAGGCGGAGACAGAAACGAAGACAGTCGAAAAAACCGACCACACATAATGTACGTGAAGAGGAGGAAGAGGGCCGCGAAAGGACAATGTGTAAGACAGGCCCAGTGTGCGAAACGCAACAAAAACTCGTCGTCCCATCCATCTTTTCGTCACCTTGTTTTTTTGTTGCTGTTCGCTATCTGTTCCGAAATCCAGCTGCGTTCTGCTGTCTCTCTTTGTTTTGGTTTGCTTTTGGTTGCAAGGCGTCCTCAGTCCTCTCGTTATGGCTCGCATCCTCATAAGGAAATCGAAAAGGGAGGGAAGGGGGTAACAAAGAGCACCCTTTCCCTACACCGTCCCCCAACCCTCCCTCCCCCCGCCAGAACAGGAAATAATCATAACCCCATGGGAGAAGTCCATCAAAATAGACACACGGAAAACAGCAACAGCAAAAATGAAGGAGCGCGAGAAGGCAGTGCCAGAGAAACAGCGACAGGGGAAAAGTCAACAAGCAAGCAAGCACCGACAAGTGAAATCTGCGACAGAGAAATGCATCACACACAGAGACAGAGAAGGGAGCATAAGAGGCAAGGGAAACATCAGGAGGAAGTACACGAAAACAAAGAAGAGACCATCAATGTCCTGCAGCAAACAACCAGCAACCAACTTGTAATAAACAAGAAACAGCCACAGCAATTGGACACTTTGTTTTCCCTTCAACACCCCTGTTCGGTCGTAGAACGAGAGATGAACTGCATGCTACCGTTTAACGCAAGCCCCGCCACGTACATCTGAGCGCAACAACTGCCTCGCCGCTGTGCCCATCATGCCGGTTGCCACCCGCGACGCATCCCCTCGAGGTGGCACTCCGGCTCCCCTGGCCAGTAGATGGTGTGAGGGCCCGGGGATGGGATACACGCTCGAGTGGCGTTGGTGCATCACCCATCATGTGGATCGTGCAAACATCTTCACTGCCGCAGGTCGCGCTGGCGACCACGCCGTCCACGACCTGACCGCCGGCATCTGCAGCGATGCATCGGTCAGACTTCCCCTACGTCGTAGGGACCTGATCTTGTCGCCCATCAGAAGTGGCGCGGCATTTGGCAGAGGGATAAGGGAAGGGGCTGCGTGGCTCCCCTCCCCTCCCCTCCCCTCCCCCACACACACACACATAGAGAGAAGGTGCAGGACACTGACGCCACACACTGAGGTGTCTCCCTGTCATCAGGGCCGTCAGTGAGACGGGAACACCAAGAAAGGGAAAGAGAGGCAAACAAACATGAGAGGGAAGCGACATGCGGTCCAAGCCCATTAGGGTCACAGTCATTCGGTTCAACGGGGCGTGATGCGTGAATAGAGCAAGAATGAGGAAAGAAAAGGAAACTTCAGGGTGACGTAATCCTCTTCACTTGAAAACGACCACGACTTCTATCACTGATTCCTTGACCGGGTGGCAAGGCGGAGGGTGCCGATAGGCACCGCACGTACATATCATGAAATGAAAACAGGGCAAGTTAAAAAGTGTTTCTTAGCGTCAAGGGCAAAGAAAAATAAAAGAAAGGGAAGCGCAAAGAGAACCGGGAAAAAGGAAAAGAGCGTGCACTTGATCAGCACACGCTTTGCACAGAGGGGTAGCAGGGGGGGGGGAATGGACCCAGAACGCGTGATCAACGAATAGGGCGTTGATTGCGCTCGACTCCTGCTCCGTCTGATATATATAGCGTTGGGGCGTGTTTCGTGCCTCGTCGTTCTGCTTTTCGGCGGCGCCAACAGGGCAATACCAACGCCTACTTCCGTGACCAAGCGCTCGCGTGGTTGCTGGTCCTCATCTCTTGGCCGGGGGCGCCAGAGACGCGGGCGTCGCGTGTTGCGTGAACACGAGAGAAGGACAGCCGGGTGTCGGTCCTGCGAATCCACACACAAACACCAACGTATGCGTCCCACAAGCAAGAGCAACAAAAAAAAGGTGCGAGAGACTGCTAGCGTGGAGAGATGGAGCAGAGGGTAAACTGTATGAGAGCGCGGCTTATCAAGCAAGAGGCGAAACAAAGAGCGAAAACCTCAAGTGAGAACACCACCGAGAGGCCCTCACCGAAAGAAATAAAAAAAAATGTTTTTGAGGCAAGTATGTGTCACGTAGGTGACATCACATCGCAGGATCGGCGTCTTTTTGTTGTTGCTTCGCGAGTCTCGCTCTAGATCTTCGAAATCTTTCTCTCCGTGCCTTTACACACCCTCCCCCCTTTTTTCTTCGATATCTTTTCCGCTGTTGTTCCCTTCTCTCGTGCTCTCGGTCATGCTCCTCGTTTGAAAAGAACGCGACGGGAATCTATCTCTCTATATATGCATATATAGTCTTCTTGCCCATCGTGTCCGCCGTATGAGAAATAAGGCAGCACATATACGCGCGGAGTTCGATTGCATACACCGCTGTTGCGCCACACGGCTACGTGCTCATCGAAACACAAAAGGGTAAGGAAAAAGAGAAACAGACAGACAGGAAGCCCTAGACATTCTGCTCATCGACCCTTTGCGGACTCCTGTAGCTCACTCTCTATGCACCCCCTCCCTTGTTCCATGATGCTTGCTGGCGTTTTGTTTCTTTTTTCTAGAGACAAAGCACGCAGTCGCGAAACGCAGCCTTAAAATCACCCCAACACCGCAGGGAGAAGGCTCTGTGAGGATGGATGCAAGAAGGCGCAGAGAGACCCGCAGAGAGGGAGGAGGGAAAGAAACGAGCTGCTCAAGCACGAGAACGCACAAGGGACGGCGCGCAGGCCCATCAAGAGAGGTTCATGGAAAAGACGCAAGCGAGGGAGGGGGAGGGGGGAAGGCTTATAAGCAGAGAGGTCCTCATGGGATCGAGACAGCTGATGAGTCGAACAAGAGAGAGCGGCACCGAACGCACGCACACGCGAGCAAAAGGTAGCGAACACAAAAAGGAACAGGCAACTAAAGAAACAGTGGAGAAGGTAGCAAACGGAAAAAAGAGGAGGAAAAAAAAACACAAAACGTAACACTGCTGAGGGAGTGCGGGTGGTGTAGAATGGAAGCGGAGAGGCGTTTGACGAACAAGGAATTCAACGAGCCATCGCTGGTGTTCAGTTGTGGGTCGCCCGCTGGCGTACACCGCCGCTCCTTCTTTTTCCAATCGGTATTCCCCCTTCATGTTTTTTTGATGCTGTGCACCCGCATGTCACATTCACTGCTACTCCGCGTGGCTGGGGCTATTCCGTGTGTGTGTGTGTGTGTGTTGGTGTGTTTATTCAGCTTCATGGGCACGCATGCACCCCAAACCGCATCTGCGCGTGTACACAACGAGAGCAAAGATGGACGGACGGGGCTGATAGGGAAGTTAGAGGCGAGGGTGGAGGGGTTGGATGTAGAAATAGAACATGTGACTACACACCCAACTGCAGAAACGGAAACAAAAATGCGCCAGGGACATCACGCACGTGAGTAGCAAAAGACGAAAAAAAAAACAGAGACTAGATGAGGCGGAAGCAAGCACAGAGGTTTGCCTGGATGACCTCTTTCTTTTCCTTTTTTTCGTATCGTCTACGATCTCCGTGTCTCCGCCGGTCACCCTCTTAGCGACAGCCGCGCTCTTGGAGGTATGCAAGCAGCATCGCAGGCCGGTCTGTCTGTATGATGCCGGCGCCGATGTGGTCAACCACATAGCCCCAGTTTGCGTCCTTGTCACGCAGCGCGTGGTCATCACTGTAACCGCCGCAGGTGGTCGGCCAGATGGTGTTGATCCACAGCGCCGCCCCCGAGTTCATGGCGAGCTTTCGAATGTACTGCAATATGTCGGTATTTTCCTTCTCAAAGTTCACCTCATACAGGACGTGGTTGGCGGCGAAGGCGCGGTCGATGCTCTCGTACGTTGTGGTGTCCGTGATATTCAAAATGGGCATAAAAATAACGCGATTGAGCAAATCCGCCGAGTACCGCTTGCACAGCTCGTCGACGGGAATCTCCGACTTTAGAATCGTCTGCTCCAGCATTCCCGTCTTCACGAGCAGTGGGTAGACCTCATCCAAGTAGATGTCGGCCTTGTCCAAGTTGAGGATGACGCGGTCCTTCGCCAGCAGTAGCACCTCCTCCACCGTCGGCACTGTGAACTCCGTCATGTTGCCAAGCCCGTCCTTCAGACGCAGTGCACGTATCTCTGCGAGGGTGTGATCGCACACCCTACCCATACCGTTTGTTGTACGGTCGAGCGTCTCGTCGTGCATGAGGATGAGCGCGCCGTCACTTGTGCGCCAGACATCGACTTCGACTATGTCAGCCCCCATCTGGATGCAGCTTTCCACGGCCTCCAGCGTGTTCTCGACGTAGTTGCGCCAGTCGCCGCGGTGGCAGGCAACGCAGACCGGGATCTTCGAGTCGGGAGAATGCAGCGAGAAGCACAGCTGGGGATGCGGGCTCGCTCCATCACGGACAAATCGCTGGATTATCGGCTTCTGGTTGGCCTGCTTGTTCTGCGCGATGTTCGTGTGCTGGGGCCACGGGTTGCACATGTTTGACGCTGACGGCATTTCGACTGGGGCTGTCTGAGAAGGCATGAAGTGCAAATGAGCAGAAAAGGGGAGGGAAACAGGAACGATGGCTCGGCGAAAGACGTGGTCAAGATCACGGAAGATGGGGCTGCGCAGAAGACAGGGGCGGTGCAGAAATGCAGCGGCTACCCTGCGAGTAGGTAGAGTGACACACACACACACACACACACACACACACACCAAAAAAAAGAGAAGTCTGTTGGTGTTCGGCTTTCTATTTTCGAGAGGCTACAACGAGGCAGTTGAGTGCCATAGAGGTGTGTACGTGTCTGCCTCTAATTGTACCTGTGTGTGTGTGTGTATGCCGTGCAGGAACAGAGATAGAGCTTCAAAAGGTGTGCAGGAGAGCGTTGAGTGTCACTGCCTTTGTGAGTGTATGCGTTTGCGTGCGTGCGTGCGTCAGGGAAAGAGAGAGCGGAACATGAAGCGACGCAGAGTGGAGATTGGGATGTGTGTGATGGGTCGGGTGGGTAGGATAAAAAGAGAAGGCACCAACCAGCCATGAGGTTGAAGAAGACAAAGTCGCCATGGGGAAGGGTTTGACAGCGCAAGCGACGCCCCAAGCAGTGTCGTTCGGTGGTGTCATAATGGACAAGGGAAGAAAGAAGCGTGAAAGGTGGAGATGAAAGAGATCAGTCACGGCAGGCAAACGTGCATTCTCGAGCGAAGGAGTAACCTGCAAAGCAAGAGACGCCCGCCACGTTGTTGGATGAGTCTTTCCAGCGATGTGTCCACTAGTTCGCGCAACGCTCTGGAGAAGCGTCCAGCACGTGAAGGAGGCGTGTGACCGGAGTGGGCAGTCGCAACGAGTGTGGTTTTCCTCGCAAAGCAGCAACAGAGCCACGAGGTACCGAATCTCTGTGCATGGTAGGATGAGCCTACACCAGTGTACACGAACACACACTTGGTTCGCTGATGCAGCTACAGGTTCCTTGTTGCATCGCTCACAAGACTCTGCAGAGGACCGTGGCACATTGGGCGCGCTTAGAGAGCACAAGATGGGCAAAGTCAGCATGAGTCACCAGAAGAACAATGATGAGGTACACACGCACCCATGCAGTGACAACACATAGAGAGAGTCGATAAACACGGGTGGTGGAGTAAAACCAATGGCGTTCACCTTCCGAACCCAACTCCGCCCGTCACTAGTAGACATACATACAGATGCACAGTGTGAGCATTGGAAGCCGTCCCCGTGATCGCGCTGACGCACACGCAGGCGTACCATGGAGTGTCGCTGTGGCGTGGCACCGCCAACACGCCCGCTCACTCCTCCAACGAAAAGAGGAGTAAATACAGCAACACGCACACGGGGAAAGACGAAAACACATCAACACTCGACACTGAACGAACAGACACACACACAAGACGTCGACAAATGAACGTGTAGAGAGAGACCAATGCAACGCCAATACGCGCATCAGCAGGCCTGAAGGTTTGTGCCCATCTGACTAAGTAAGTATTGCGTGTTCTTTTTTTTTCCTCTCGACTGGGTGTACGATGAGGCACCAAACAGAACAAGAAACGGTCACATAGGAGAAGCACAGCACCCTCCAACGAGAACAAAAAAAGAGGTGAGAAGAAGAACAGCGCCCACATCTCTAATAACAATGGAAGTGAAAGAGGGAGGGAGGGAGGGAGTAAAAACATCAACAACCAGATAATGGCCAAAGAATCAAACAGCGAGCGCAGACACACATGGTCACGCCGTAGTAGTCTAGTTCATAAGCAACGCAAAGAAGAGCTAGTGGTGGTGGCAAAGAGGAAGGACCAGCGGAGAAACGATGCACACAAATATATATATATATGTAGAGAGAGACACGTATGCAGACGCAAAGGTAGGAGAAGGAAACAACCAAAACAACAACGAAAAAAAAAATATATAGTGTTCTCCTTTGTATTCAGCATTCCGTTAACCTGCCGCAATTTGTGCGTGTGTGTGTGTGTGCATGTGCTCTGCCTGTATCCACGCAGCAAGCGGAGAATGAGAGTGCCGCTGGCGTCGAGCGAGAAGCGAGCTGGCGAGGTACGTGAAGCAGTGATAATGACGTACCAAGCAAGAGAGAGAGCCCTGAATAACCCCACACAAGTATCACCTACCTCTTCCTCTCCGCGCCTCTGGTTGCAGATGCGGCCACGTTGCCGATCGAGGCGGCAGAGGATATGGATGAGTAGGAGTTGCTGCGAGTGTAAGAGGTGGTCTGACTCTGATCCGTGTCTCCCTCCACGTACGTCGTCTGGGCCGTGTAACTGTAGCTACTCGTCCGCGTAAAGTCCTCTCCTGTGCGCGACATTGCTGTCTCCTCGTTCATGTACGTTGTAACCTCCGTGTAGTCATCCTCGCCAGATGTCGCGCTCGTCGTCACGCCGGACGCCACCTCCGGCGTATAGCGTTCCGGACTGCCGCGACGGCTCGACAAGCCACTCACGCCACGCTGGGATGCGCTGCGCGAAGTTCCCGCCCGCGCCTCGTAGACACTCCCCGCCGTCCTGTTCGCGTGTCGCGGCACCGTGTACCTCTTTGAGCTGTTCTGATTACTGATGGGTGTTCGGTCGGCATCAGCGGCCTCGCTGACGTCATCGCGGGGACTACTGTAAGGCACCTGCAACCGCCGCGACGTCTTCTTTGGGGGCACCGGCTGCTCCTCGTCCGTCTCGAAATCCTCGTACTCCTCGTTGCCGCCGTGGTCGTCCACGTCGGCCGGGAAGGTGGCAAACGTCGTGGAGATGGAATCCACATCATCCCAGCCGTGCTCCGATGCCTTCAAGACGCGCACGGGACCGGAGTCGGATGTGTCCGTGCTGCCCAGCGTCTTCGCCGTCTCCTCGTACTTGTCCTGAGGGGGTGTCCAGTGCCTGTTCACACGGCGCTCCTCACGACTGCGGCGGCGGTAGAAGATGAGCAGCAGGACCACTGTCACCATTAGGCAGAGGAGGATCCAGATAAGCGTTAGGTAGACGGGTATCAACGCATACGCTAGGCGAACTCTCTCGCGGCCACGGTTGATGCGCACGGCGACGAAGTAGAGTGAAACGAGCAGCATCCCGTTCGAGAAGAAGGAGCCGACGGTGTCGAACGCGACACCGATCTCGGAGCGGACGCCGATGGTGTACTTCATCATGCTGCGCAAGCACGCCTCGGCCACGCGCAGGCCGGCGCGGAAGCAAAACGGGATGAAGATGATGTACCACGAGCGGTTCAGGCGCCCATCCAACTTGTAGCCAATGAGCACCCACTGTGCGACGCCGCAGGCCATGTTCAGGAAGCCCATGGCAAAAATGCCGTTGTATATTATCGGGCTCGGGCGGTTGTTGCCCACCTCCATCTGCAACCGCACCCGCCGCGGCCAGCGCCAGATGAGTGAGGTGGTGTAGTACAGAATGTCACCCACGATGGGCATGAACATGTACCATAGGTACAGCCCCACCTTCGACGCAGGATCGCTCCTAATCTGGGTGTACAGCACAAACGGAATGCAGAAGTAGCTCAGAGCGGCGAGGGAGTTGCCGACGGGAGAGAGACGATCTATCAGAGACATTCCCTCCTGGTACGTCCTCGGCGTGAAGATGTTGATCACGACGGCCGCGACGGCGACCATCAGCATAATCGCCGCGAAGATCATGAGAGGCAGGATAATCATCTCGAAGCTCAGTGACATGTAGTGACCGTCGTTTGCTGCGAGGAAGGCAAAGAAGAGAAGCAGCAGCGCCACCTCTATTAAGAGCACGAGCGAGTATACAATCACGGAGCCGACGGCTCCGAGGAGGGGGACAAACGGCCCCCACGTTCCGCTGGCGAGGAAGCCGTATGCATTTTCACCGATGGAGTCGTACAGGTACTTGCGACTGCGGTTGTATAGAACAAGATAGGCCTGATAGTAATGGTGTCGTAGCGTGATCTTGCGGAAGTTCCACTTCACCTGCCGCGACGTCGTCGGTGAAGTGAGGTCGAGAAGGTAGTACAACCTCCAGTTGCGCTTGCGCGGCGGGTGGCCGTTGCACATTTGTCTTCAACGAACGAAACAGTTGACAAAGACACGACGTGCGCTCACGTCTCTTTCCAAAAAAAAACGTCGAAGAAGGCAGTCACAGCGACAACACACAGCGGGACAGCAAAGGAAGGCTCCGGAAGGGAGAATGCAGCGGATGCTCTAGAAAAACAGGATGGGATTCTCTGTTCTTTTTTGGGGGAAGGGGGGAGTGTTGTTACAATGGAACCTAATAGCAACAACATGCGGCGCACAGTCAAGTTGGGAACCTCTCCCGCCTCCCAAACAAAAGGAAACGAAAAAAAGAGAGACGCACACGCACACACACACAAAGGACGGGGTGGTGGTTGATGGTTTGGGGGGAGGGCAAAACGCATAAAAGCGCCAGAAAAGAAAGCGGGAGGAAAGGGAGAGGCGGTGAGGCAGGGAAGTTCCCAGCCGGCCAGCGAAAGCGAAGAAGGGAGCTGTGGAAAAAGATGATGCGCTTCGCGGTGTAGCTGTAGGATGACAGTGAGCGCCACAAACGAGGCAATCACGGCAGTACTGTTCTCGAGATCGGCTCTTCGGGACTTTTACAAGCCGAAGCGAGCGTCGGGCACAAGAGGTAGGTGAGTGGCTGTTCGTGTGCGGTTGTTTGCGCCTGCTTGTCTTCTCACGGCCGACGTGTCACCAAACAGCAATGACGGGAACGTGCCACACGCAGTATAGCTGGTGAAGCTCGGAAAAGGGGCGGAGGCACGCACCCACAGAGATGACCCACAAGGTACGAATGGAGGGAAAGAGTAACGACAAGATTAGCGCCACAGAATTGCTTGTGATCATGTATTCCACTGCACAACTCTCAGAGCGCAAGATTGGTAGAATGTGCCAGGGAGGGAGAGAGGGGGGGGGGCGGAAACACTCACACACACATAAACTCGTCAATAAAGCCTCACGAACGTGCGTGTTGTTGGGTAAAGTGGTTGAGGCGGGTATGACGTGTGCACATGTGTGAGACTGTCAGAAGGAAAGAAGAGGAGAGTGGTGCAGAGAGACAGGTAGAGGGGACGAGACCGCTTTATCGCGGGCGACAGAGGAGACGTAAGTGAGCGTCGCTGGCATCGTTATAGCGAGAGAGCGAGAGAGAGAGGGCGCATCACCACTAGGGCAGTCGCACACTGCCGACATTGCCTTCAGCCTTCTTGTTTTTTTTCTGCCGCACAAGCGCCACAACAAAACTAGACGGTGAAACGTCGTATATGGAGAAGTAAAGAACGGAGGTCCTCGGAATGGAGAGGAGATGGGAGGTCCCCTCTCAGCCTATACCCTTCCCCTCCATGCCCACCCGACCTTGCACCTCTCATTTTGCTCAGCCCGGCTACCACAAGGCAAACGAGGTATGAAAATGTCGCAGGGCGGTCAACGATGGGCTTTGTACTGTTCCTGCGTAACAGGATGCTTCCATGTCGTCGACTTCTTGCCCGACTGTAGAAAATAGTATTGCATCGTTCGACGCGACAGCCCATACTCCCAGCCGCCGGGAAGAGGTGGAAACGGGACATCCGGCGCGTGCCTCGCGGCGGCAGTGGCCGCACCGGAAGAAATCATGTCATTAGCGCCACTCGGCGTAGCTGTGCGGGAGTTGTCGGGAGGGCTTGCCGTGGCAGAATTAGTTGGCTCTGTCGACGTGGCCGCCGGTGAAGCTGTCAAAGACTCAGTGCTGTTGGCATCCGCTGCCGTCCCTCCCACAAAGCGAACGGGCAGATTGGAGTGGGTGATGGCCTGCTGCCGCGCCAGCTGAGCACTCGCAGCGTCCGCGAACTGCACCACACCGTACCGGAGCGCATCCACAGTCCGCACCGTCTGCGCGCGTTGAAACCCGTCACACCAACGGAACATGTATACAAAGGCTGCCTCATCGATTTCAGGGGGAAGCGGCATTACGAGAAGCGTATCCTTCCGTCTCGACTTCTGCCAAGCGCTCTCCGCTGGAGAGGTGGCTACCAGCGTCGGCGTGCCGGCAGTCAAGGCCTCCTTTTTCGATATGAGCACTGATGGAAGTAGTAGCCGCCACTGCTCGCAAGCGCGCAGGTGCACCCCTTTGCACTGCCCACCAGCCGCGCACTTGTCCTTGTCGCATTGCGGATCAAAGTCGGCGCATACGTCGATGCCGGTGAAATCGCCGACGTGGCGATGTTTCAGATACGCCGCCAAGCCCGAGGTTGGAAAGAGGCCCCCAGTCGACAGAACGCACCACCCATATGCACTCTGCGCAAGGACGGTGTCGTGGACACCGCCAAGGAGCGCGGCACCGTCTCCTTTCGTCACGCGGTGCGCGACGGCGTTCATCTGGTAAACGTGCACCTGCGCACGCTGCTCCTCCTCGGCGGTGTGCGGCTCCGTCTGCCTTGACACAATGGGTAGCCGCTGAATACTCACACGCACCCATTTGGAGCGTCTGCCCGGCTGACAAAGCAGGGCTGCACACAGGTCCGCAGCCTCGGCGCTCGAGAAGAAAACCGTAGCCCACGCATACTCCTGCTCCTGTGGTGGAACACCTGGCAGCAGCGCAATCTGGCGAGGCGACTCCAGAAGCACTCGCTCCACGTGGCTCGTCATGCGCACCGACTCGATCTCGTCCATCACCTGCTCCTTGTTCAGTCGTGTAGCCGCGCGGAAGACACCGAGGCGCAAGCCGACGCGCACGTCCATCTCACTGATATCCTTGGCGGACGCGCTCAGGGTAGGCAGCGGCGGCGGCGCAGCCCACGCATCGGACGGCAGGCGAGAGAAGGTGGGGCCATATCGTGCCGCAGCGAGAGGCGGCGATGGCGGAGGTGGCAAAATCGATGCGCCGCTCTGCACCGATCGCGCCACGGTGGTTACTGCTTCAGTGGGCAATGAACCATGCAGCCGATGGTCCTCCTCTTCCAAGCGTGGCAGTTTGCGTGGCGCCTCTACCGCGTCCACTCCGTCGCTTTCCCCTTCGCCAGAGCTGCTGGTGCTCGAGGATGCGGCACTGAAGGTGGAGGCCGATGCTGACTGGGACACGGAAGATGTAGCGGAGCCGCTAGAGCCGGACTCAGCCAAGGAGCCCTCGTCAGACGCGGACGAGGCAGAGGCAGAGGCGGTGGACGCAGAGCCTGATATCGTGGAGTGCGTTCCTTCGGTTGCGGAGACCGACAGCGGGCTGCTATCCCCCTTTTCGCGACTGCTGCTTCGGTTGTTTCTGCCGCGGCTCCCGCTACGAGACGGAGACGGGGAGCTCACAGACATGCGCGCTTTTACCGTGAAGGGGAGGGACGCAGTAATGATTACTATATGAGGAGACGGAAACGTGTGCACCTACGTGTGCTTGTAAGGATCGTCTTCTCATTTCGTTCCGTTGCTGTGTCGATGCGCGGTCGCACTCGTGTAGACTGATTCGCTCACTCAGCAAGGAACACAAGCAGAGGGAGAGAGAATTGAGAGAGGAGAAGGTAGCATGTTGACGAGGACTCGTGGAGCAGACTGCTCCCTAGCCCCTTCCCCCCACCACGCGCTCCCCGGAGAGTGAATCCGGGAACGCTCAGGAACGGCAAAAGGGGCTGTTAGAAGTAGGCAGCGGCGGCAACGTAGGATGCATCCTTTTACCCTCGCTTTGGGGCAGAAGTGAGATGTGGGAAATCGTCGTTGGTGGGGGTTGCTGTCTACCAACGAGGGAGGGGGAGGGGGGAGGCAGAGGGTGGACGTGGAAGACCGTGACATCACCTCCGCCGCCGTACATTCGCAGTTGATTTCGTATTCTTTAGACCGCTCATCTTTGCTCGAGTTCATTTTGGTGCCTTTTTCGTTGCAAGTTGCTGTTGCATCTCTATAGTCCTTGGGGCACCGACCGCTGTTCTCGCCCTCTCTACGACACCGCGTGTACATGGGGGGGTGACGCCTCCCAGTGTGAGGAAAGCGTACACCCACCAATCATGATGGGGGTATCTTGTTGTCGCGAGCGAAAGCATAGACGGACGGACTCCGTTTGCGTGGCGGGGAGGGGAGAGGGGGGGAGGAAACGGAAATACCGCACACCGGGCAGAGCAGAAGAAACGGCCCAGTAAAGCTTCTCCGTGGTACTGTGCCCCTCTCCCCCTCATCACTCACTACTCCAAGAGAAAAGGTGAGGGGGTAATAACAACAACAAAGAAAAAAGAGAGAGACGCTTCCTTTACCTCTATGCGCATCCAATACACCTAAATAAGGGGGTTAAGCGGGGTCGGGCTCCGGCACGAGCTGTGGCGACGGTAGGCGCTCTTATCGGGGGTGAAGGGCGTTATGAACGATTTGTCGGCGTTTGACTTTGTCGGCCGTGGCGTTAAGGCACGCCGCGAGATTACGGATGTCACTGAATCTGCACGGCTCGCCGCGCTTTTCACGGAACATGATCGCGGGTACATGCTGGAGAAGCTGTTGCCGCGGCTGCGTTCGCGCTCGTTGCGCCAGCCAATCCACTCCTCCACGAGTGACGTCTGCGGCCGCGGTGCCCGCTGCTGGCGCTCAAGCCGCCTCAGCACCTCTGCAATGTATACCTCGTGCTCATCCGGCGGACGTTGATCAGCTGGGAGGTCGGCAAGATTTGACGTCAGCGGCGGCGGGCGTTCGCCCATGGGGGTGCGCTCCCAGCCGCCCCGCACGCCACCCCCCTCACAGACGCGAAGCGGCGTGCTCGTGCGGTTGGCATCAAATGGCGGTAGCCGCCCTGAGGCCGCAATGACGGAGCCTGGCGGAGAGGAGCCTCCTCGGTGCGATGACGAGCAAGTGTCCACCGGCGGGGCATCGTGTGGAATGAGATTCACCGCGTCATACTGCTTTGGCGGCGGCGAGAAGCGCAGCGGTGATTGTCCATGTGCGGCCTTCTCCGCATACCTATCCGACGGATCGGTTCGATAAGTCAACTGTTGCGGAACGGCTTGTGACGCCGCGGAAGGCAGAGAGGAGGAGCGTCTGCTGCTCGGGGAACGGCCGCGGTCGACTTCTAATCGACATATGCGCACATCGAGAGCGGCACGCTGTCCTGTGGGGTGATAGCGGAAGGGAATGGCGTACTCCTTCCACTCCCCAACACCGGACTGGAACTTCGCGGGGTGCAGGGAGAAGCCGGCGACCTGGTGCTTATCCTCCCAAAGCGAAAATCGGAGCTTTTCCGTGCCGCCAGCCGGCGGAAGCGTGATGCGGGCCTGCTGTGCCTTGAACATCACCTCCTTCGGATTGCAGCAAACGGCCTGCGTCGTTCGGTAGGTGTAGGAACCGTAGCGAATCTTCATGCTGTAGTCGCCGCCAAGCAGCAGCGGTGCTGGGTGATCGAGATCAATGCTTTCTGTCCTGATCGTAACGCGCTCTAGCTCAATTTCCACGCGCTGTACAAGACGGGAATCACGCTGTGAGTGCCGCGACCCTTCCCTTCGTGGCTGGGAGCGCTGCACTGTTCTGGTGCGGGTCTGATGCAGCGTTGCCTCCTGTCTTTCCAGAACCTGTGAGTGAATGTGCACCACCCGCTCGCTACGCGGCGGCGTCTTCAGCTGGCGATCGCGCGACGAATCACGCTCCATCGATATTTTGCCATGATGGGGGCTGCTGCGCGGCGGCGACGTCGTTGCGGTCGAGGCCACGGTGTTGCCGCACTGCACCCTCTGCTCTTCCTCATGGATTCCATGCACACACATGGAGAAGAGCAGCTTTCCGGTGACTTCTCCGGCAGCATCACGCAGCTTGATGGCGTAGTTCTTCATGGGCTTGCCAAAGTACGGTCGTGGATCGAGGGAGCCCTTGGTAACGACGGGCAGCGGCCCAGCGGCGCTATACTGCGACGGCCGAATGGCGAACGTGATGACCTCCTGCTCGGCGTCCAGGATAAGCTGATGTGTCAGCTTCGCAAACATCAGTGCCATGTCGTCGCCGAGTGCCTTAAAGTGCATGTGGTCCGTGGCGCCATCCACGCAGTGCAGAGCAGATGTGCCGCTTGAGCTGGTCTGTGCGCGTGACGTTCGGGCCCAGCTACACTGAAAGGAGGCTGCATCAGGAATGTGTCGCCCCTGCGCATCCTCCGCAAACAGCCCTGTGAAGGTCGGAACGTCGCATACAAAGCGGTATAGTACAAAGTCTAGCTGCATCATTGTGACTGTCTATGTGTGCCTGTGTGCAAGAGCGAGCGAGCCTCTTCGTGGCTTCCGGTTGTTGCCTTCTCCTCCGTCTTCCTCTCGTCCTGCCGCGACGCCTCCTGAGCGAGGAAAGAGGGAGACCCAACGAGCGCCGCAGTTCGCGATATGCGCGAGCAGATGCTTACCGGAGAGCGAAGAGGTCTTGCACACCAATGGCCCCCCTTTTTGCGCAGAACACAACAGCTGTACGTACACCCACGCGCACGCGACGAAAACAGTCACAGCCACAGAAACGCAAACAAGCATGCGGGCAGAGGAGAGGTAGTCATCGAGGATTTACTGAAAGCAGGAGTGGAAGACACGAGAACATGCGTAGCTTGACGAATGTCTGCCAGTGCTCAGATCACGGTGGAGGACGACACCGCACTGCTGCTCGTCGTGTCCGTTTTTTTTTGTGTGTGTGTTGCTGTTGCTCGTGGAGGCGCGTTCATTTGGGAAAGTGGTGGGGTTGCCTCGCGACATGCGGGAGACAGTGGGGAGCAAAAGAAAAACAGGTAACTAAAACACATCAGACAATCATCGAGTGCAGGTGGCCGGTGTACCGAAGAAGCTGCCATGGACGTCCCCGAGGGGCACAAGATCGGTGGAGAACTCGCTCTCTCCCCTTCCCTCCTCCTCGTCGGCCTCCGCATCGACGGCGGCGGAGGTGTCTTGCACAGCAGAAGAAACGTAGGCGGACACCGATGAAAACGGAGAGGCCGATTTCTCGGCCGCGGCCCAAGGGTGGTTCCCTTCGGGTGTGGGAAGAATAGGGTGCAGGGAACAGCTGCAAAGCGCGTCGACGTCAGACTTGGTCAGTCCCGTCTTTGGCATGCTGCCGTAGGTATCGGCGTACCGACCTTCCTGGGAGTGGTCGCTGGCGCAGCGACTTGGCAAACGGTTTGTGCGCGTAACGAGGGAGCAGGGAGTCGCAGAGGACGCCTTTGTGTGGGCAAAAGATGACGTTTTCTTCACTGCCCTTTTGAGCGGAGGCGCTCTCTTTGCACACTTCTTCTGCCAGTGCGCATCGGACACCACCGCCGCCGCGCCGGCAGAACTCGCTGCATCAGATATCGCCGAAGTGCGGTTGGTGTCCTCGAGAGTTTGCGTTAGGTGCGTTAATTGTTCCTTGTGCCTCCCTGGCGACAGTTGAGGATCGAGCGAGTTTGGGAGCGTGTGCGGCTGACCCAGACCTGCACGAAGGTCCTTCGCGAATGCGTCGACACACCGCTTTCGGAGGGCCAGCCGCTTTGCACCCTCCGTAACGTGCTGCTCGAGCACGTCGACCTGCGCCTGCAAGGATTGCAACGTTGACTGGTCCACCTCCATTTGAACATTTCGTTCGCGAAGGAGGTCGCACTGCTGAAAAATGTCCGCAAGAAGGCGTTCGGTGTCGACGCGGTAGTCAGTAAGGGACTTTGACCACGTGCTGAGCGTCGCTGTGAAAGTGGTCCGAGTGGCGCGCAGCGATTGATGGGCGCGCAGGATGACACCAACGCGCCGGCTCAAGTTGTCGAGAGCGCCGGTCGTGAGGCCAACGTGGACAGGCACCTGTGAGCTCGCTGCTGTGAGGCTCCTCGACAGCTGCCCACGAACCGCCTGCTCCCATTCGGTGCGAATGGCCTTGATATCTTCCTGCTGCTGACTCAGCTGCGTGCGGCGTTGCTGCAGCTGTGCGGCATAGCCACGGCTCGCCTCCTTGACATCAGATATGCGGCTCCGCAGTGCCTCACGGCTGTGCTGCAGTGAGAAGAGGGAGCGCTGCCATTCCGCACTGATTTGCGCCACTGAAAAAGACGAAGACGCGGGCGACTCCCCCGAATGGCACGCACCACCAGTGCCCAGGTAGTCGACAGCGCGGGGGGTTCCTCGTGCATCGGAGTAGCACAACTGCTGCTCGTGTTTGATGCGCAAAGCGAGCGCGAGCTGCCTCATTCGCGCACCCGCACGGTCCATGTCGCTGCGCAGCGACTCCTGCGCCGGTGCGGGTGGCGCCGGTGTCTGTGACAGCGACCTGACGGAGGCACGATGCACTCCGCCGCATTCGCGCAGCAGGCAGACCTCCACCTCCGCACGCGAGCGAAATGCCTGGAGCTGCGCCGTCAGATCCTTTTGACGCGCCGCCCACTCCTTGGCGGCCGCGTCCTGCTGCGCGAGAATGCTCGCACACTCCCGCTCCAGTAGGCGGCGCACCTGCTGCTCGAGCATCTCGCGGCTTCGCTCTGTCATGGAAGCGAGTTGACACTGGAAGGTTGCAACACGCTGACGACGCTCGTTGTCATGGTAGCGATGTGCCGCTTCGACGGCGACCTTGGTAGCCCCAAAGGCGGAGTCTGCGCGTTCCTGAAAGGTGCGGCGACACATGTCGTGGAATGCGGCCGCCTCCTCCTCGCGCCGAGCTCGGTGCTCCGCCAGCCTTCGTGCACGGGCTGCCGTGTCATGGGCAAAGATCTCGAGTCGCTGCTGCCGTGCTGCCGCCAAGTACACACGGGAACTCTCCGCCACGACGCGACTGCATTGTAACGACAGGCGTCGCTTCAAATGACGTGCACCGTCCTGCACGCGAAGCAGCAGGGCTTCAAACATGGAGGCCTCACTGTCATCCTGGGTTTCACGTGTGACTGCGGTCTCCCACTCTGCTCGAAGGATGGCCGTACGCATCTGCTGCTCCTGCACAGCCTGCATGAGATCCTCCACACGTTGCTGGAAGCGCTGGACGCATTGGTCACGATACTCGCACATCTCCTCCTCCACATCCCCCGCATGCACACTCGCGACTGCGTTTCCGCGAGCCGCGTGCCGGTTTTCAGCCTCCTCTTCTGCTTTTTGCTGACGAGTCGCAGCCTCCTTAGCCCTGAGGGAAGCCACCATACGCTCCGCTTCGAGCACGTCGACTGCAAGCGGATGGTCGCCTTTCTGAAGGGCGACTACACTCTGCGACGCCTCGCTCAACTGACGCTCCACTTCAGAGAGCTGTTGACTGAGTGCCATTTTCTCTGCCTGCTGCCTCTCCTCCTCCGCGCGATGTGAGGCAGCAGCACCAACGATGGTGGCGGTAGCGCGGTCGCCAGAAGGGAAAGCGACTGCCACCGAAATCGTCGCCGCGGCTGCGGGTGCGTCATCGCCACCCTCCCGCAAAAGCACCGGCACTGCCGGTGAGGATGGCAACAGCGACAAAGCGATCGTCCCACCAAAGGCGGCCCGGTTCCTGTGCCAGCCCTTATCGGCAGTTGCTGAAGGTGGTGTCTCGACCTCATTCAAGAAGGCAAGTGGGTCGCCCTCGCGCGCTGGAGCTTCTTGTACGGCCGGAGACACAGCAGCCACGGGAGACGGTGAGGATACGCTGATAGAATACGACTGTCGGCGGCTGGGCAACGCCTGGACGGGCACGGGTGCGGCAGGCGGCATTGTGCCGCCGTCCAGGTCGTTTAACCAGGACGGGCCATCTGCTTCCTGAGTCACAGGGAGTAGGGCGGCAGATGATGGCGATGAGGCGGAGCTCAGCCCCTTGCGTCTCCCCGCGACCGGCACTGACATGAATCGAAAAATACGGCGATGTGGAGAACGAGACGACACAGAAGCCGCTCCAGCAATCTGTGTGTGGAAGCACAAGTGGCCTCACAGACTCGAAGACCGTGATGAGGACACCTGCAGGGGCGAAGAGGAGATCGCCGGCCTCGAAGCGGCGGCGGCAGCGGCAATATGACCGGGGAGTAAAGGGGGGCGGGCTTGGGAGGATAAACACACAGCCCCAAAACACCCGGTGACGGCGCAGTCGTGGCGGCAGTCGGGGAGAGGGAGAGGGGTGAGGAGGAAGGAGTAGGAGGAGGAGGAGGGGCGAAGAAAGGAAGCGGAAGAGAAGCCTAATAGAGCGAGCGAACAACCACAGAGAAGATAAACAAAACAATGTCGTGCAGGGCACGCTGGCGGGTCAAGAGAGTGCGCCAGCACGCACAGGGACGCAAATGGAGAAGAAACGACCAAAAAAACAAAAAAAAACAGGACAGTAGCGGTTCCAGGCGACGATGGTTTTGCGGAGTGCTCTATTCCGCGTAGTTGTTCCAGCTATTGACATAGGTGATGATGGTCTTTGACATCCACCTGGACCCCACGAAACAAGAATGAGGTGCCTTTGATAGTCTGTGAATGGGTCGGTGTAGAGGTGGTCAGCTCACCCCTTCCTCTAACGAAAGCTGACCCGCGCTGTGATGCGTTTCGATCCTGACTGACCGGGAACAGGTGCGCAGCACATCAGGCCTCGTCTTCGTTTTGGTGAGAAGCAAAGGAGGAGTAGGCGAGGCAACTGAAATGGAGACGTACAAAAGGCGAGTGCGCCCAAGGAAGCACGCACGCGAGAAGACGAGGAGCTTCCATGAAGAAAAGGAAGCGGCTTCCTGTGCCGCTCAGCCGTAGAGCGCAGGCTGCATTGGTACGATTGCGTAGCCTTGTTGACCACGGAATAGGTTCGCCGTCTGCACTGGAAATGCGGCGTGCGTCCTGCACAATGACGGGGTAATCCATTTCCTTTGAAGTGACTTTCAAGGGGGTGGGAGGGGAGACAGGGGTGTGCGTGTGAGGGGGGGGGGGCAATGGCCAAACGCCATCGCCGTACTCAAACGTTCAAGCACACACACGCACACACTAACGCATGCAAAAAGCAGATCGTTTACATGTTGGCGATGTGTACATGCACCAAAAAGGGATCCAGGGGCGCGCGATGCGCATACAGGCGAACACACCTGCACGGACACACCTCAGCAAAGCCAGTGACAACACTGTACATCAGAGAAGCAGAACAGAACCGTACGAACAACGCTGCACCGTCCTCCACTCACCCTGCGACAGACAAGTTCAGAAGCGCGCATACAATGAAAGAGCTCCGATGCGGCAGATGAGTGGACCGAAGGGCGGACTGAGAGGTCTGAGGCGCTACGTCAGAGGTGTTGGAAAGCAAACCAGCATAGAGAGAGAGGAGGAGGTGGAGGGCAGCGAATTCAGCGGCGTCGCCTGCTTCTACTGCTGCGTCAGAAACGTGAGCGAGTCGCGACCTAATTCTGTTGCATCGGAAGGCAACACTTCTACGGGTGCGACAGCGTCAATCTTCGAACCTAATGGGTCGCTTTTCAGGCTCGCGTGTTGTAACATCCGCGCATGCTGCCGTCCATCTTGTCGGATACGTTTAAAAAGTAGCTGAATAACGCGCTCCTTGTCCACCCAGCGCAGCTCACTCACGTCGACCCTCTTGACGTCTTGCCAGGTCGGGGCGCTGGGCAGGCTTCGCAGGGGAGAGAAGTCGCCCGCCTCGGCCGTGTCTAGAGCACCGTGCTGCCCTACTGGAGCCGGACAGGGAGCACCATAGTCATCTTCCACCGTCGGAGGGCCAAGTCGAAACGGGGCGCCGTCTTCACAGGAGGTGCTGCGCCACCCGCTTTGGGCAGCCGATGCAGCTACCACCGCGCAGCGATCGGTTGCTCTCGCCAAGAGAGGGGGCACCCCATGCCCGCTACTGCGCAGATAGGACGGAGACGCATCCGGCAGTGTGACGAGAGCGCCGTCGACCATGGCTTTCTCCACGGAAGGAGAGGCTTGCAGCTTTAACAGCGCCGCATCGCCTAGGGGCGCCGAGCGACTTGCTGAGATTGTCGACGACGCAGCTGCGACTCCTGCTCGCGACCGCAAGTTGGTTGAGGCGGCGGCAACGATCCGTTTTGGAAAGCCCTTGCGATCTACAGCCCACCCCGCTGGAGACGATGACCTCAGCAGTGCAGGGCTCGCGCTATCCGTCAGCATGAGTCGCTCAGGGGCCCCCAGTCGCAACAACGAAGAGATGGTGTGCGACGGCGACACCTGCTTTGAGTTGATGACACCCCCCTTCGTCGTATTCTCCAGCAGCAGCTGTCGACGCTCCTCGACGACGCCTTGACGCACCTCTTCCAAAGCCGCATAAAAGAACGACTCAAGCTCAGAGCGCTGAGCTAGAACGTTCCCAGCGGCGCTGCGCAGATGCACCAGTTCGCGCTGAAGCTGCAACGCGTCTCGCCGCGCTGCATCGCGCTCATGCGCCAGTAACCGAATCGCCTCCTCGTGGATCTCGTTCTCCGCGTAGAGCTTTTTATCATATTCGGCGACAACAGCGTTGAGGTTGTCCTCGGTGGTTTTCACCTGGAGCCGAAGTGAGGCGATCTCATTCTTCTGCAAGAGACTGCGTTGGAGCATCTCGCGGGTGGCGCTGCCGTCGAGGTCGGTCTTACGCTTCAGAAGCGCGTACTTCTCCTGCAAATCCTTGTACTTGGCGCGCATCGTTGTGACTTCTTGCGCTAGCATGATCTTTTCTTTCATAAGCTCAAAGTTCTTGTCGTGCACCTTCTGTGTGTGTGGCTGAAGCATCTCCATCGCCTTCGCGTGCACGTCGACAGCGTAGGTCTCCGCCAGCTTCTCCTCCCGGGTGCGGTATTTGACCCGGCTTTCTAGCATTTCCAGGCGGGCGTGTCGCATCTCGTTCTCGCGCCGCTCCTCCTCCGCCTCGTACGTACTCTTCAGCTCGTGTAGCTCAGCCGACGTGTCTTCGCGCTGATCAAGTGCGGTGAGCGCGTTGTGGAGTTGGCTGCTGAGCTCGTGGACGGTGCGGCGCAGGTGAGCTATTTCGTTGTCCTTCGCGCGCAGCAGGCGCTGCTGCACCGCCGCCGCGGACCCGTCGTTCGGACTGCCAATGACCTCGCTGCGCACTCCCGATGCTGTTTCATCGCATGCAGTGGGAGGCGACAGCGGATGTGCCGGAGCGATTGTTGGCGAGTTGCTCGGGGACGTGAGCAGAGTAAGCCCATCTACGCCATCACCTGGGCTGCCGACTGGCGTCGAAAAGTGTGTAGAGGGAGTGGTAGCGATGGCGTCGGCGAGCTGCAGCGCTTTCGTGAGGTTGCGCTCGAGCCGAGAGCAGTCCACCGACGGTATTGGTGACCCCCTACGCGTGGCGGTGCCGTTGCTCTCGGCAACGCCGGCCACGATGGGGCCGCGTGTCTGCTCCATTTTCGCTCTCTGAAGACTACGAGTATCACAGGCCGACGTACTTGTCATACAGTGAGCAGTGCCTCCTTCGATTTGCCCCTCTCGTGTCAGAGGGGCGGCGTCGTACTTTGGGGGGGGGGGGGCTTTCCGCCTCCTCCGAATGGACCGCGAAAGTCTTGAGCACTCCGTGAATCACAGAGAGAGAGGTGCGCACGAGCACAAAACAGGCAAAGAGGGAAACGACAGATCACGAAAAGAGCAGGCTTGAGGTGGAATACAATCGAGACGAGAGGGACACACACACGCACGCATACAAGCACGCATATATATATATACCTATGTGCGTGCACGGCGGTTTGAGGAGCGGATGTAGGCACAGGCATCGATACCGCGGCGACGCAGATTAGGAACGGAGTCAGGGCAGACACAGTCACCATAAGTGAGGCACTGACAGCCCCACAGCCTTCTTTCCTGTGGACTGCACACCCTTCTGCCATGTCCCACGTCCGACAGGGCGTGTGCCGCATAAAAGAAAAGAGACCAGAGTGCATGTATTTTTTGGGGGGAGGGGGGTATTCATTGCGTGTCACACGGGTGCTCCTCGTCTCCGCACATGTCATCCCGCCGCATGTGAGTAGTAGACCCGTGGAGGCGGTGAGTCTCGTACAGCGCTTCATGGTGTCCATGCATGCAGAGAACAAACGTGTAGGTGGTTTGGGGGGGCAATGCAAAGACGCCACCACCAACATCACGACACCACTGTAAAAGACGAGTAGTCGCCCAGCACAGAGACACTCAAATGTTTGTAGGAATGGGTGGAGGGGGAGAACGCCCAACGTCAATCGCGCATTCGAAGACTCTTGCGCCCCTGTGGAGAAGGCGAAGGCGAACCATGAGAAGAGGCGAGTCACGCACAGGGAGCCATTTTTGATCCAGATGCGCAGCGCGCAACAGCTGTGTGCGCGGAGACATCGAAACAGAGATAGAGACATGCTTCCCTTAGCTTTCTTGGCGGCGCACAGATGCCGCATCGCACCAAGAGCATCGCGATATTGTCTCTGGGTGGCTTGTACCACCCACCCAGCTCACTCTGTCAGTCCTCTATGCGGACTTACCCTCCTTCATCTTCTGTCCTTCCTCGGCAACGAAACGCTTCGCCCGCGCCAAGACGTTCTCGTCTCGGCTGCTGAACAGTGTCTGATCCTCGCGCTCTGAGGAGGAATTGTACGCTGGGTTCATGGCAATGCAGTCGTAGTGGTTGCCCGTGTACACGAGAAAAGCGCGTACGGTGTAGCCCATTCCTGTGCCAAAGCGCTGCAAGGTGACGGACTGCAGGTCCAAAGCGAAGATCTCCGTCTTGTACAGAAAGGACAGTATCTCCAGCTCAATGGCACCACCCCACGTGTCCTTCTCCGAGAGCCACGAGGCGTAGGCTAGTGGGTCCATGCCCAGTGTATTCTCATTGAACATTTCGGGGTGATCGAGCACGGCCTTTACGCACTCCTGCCGGAGCTGGGGCCCCTCGGTGCGGCTCTTGTCGCGCAGCACGTAGGCGCAGGCGTGGAAGAGGCAGCTGTTGTCTGCTGGGCACCGGCGGCGCGTGAGGTGAGCCCGCTCAGGGGCCGGAGGAACATAGCGCTCTCCTGTGTTACCCAGCTGCACCTTAGCCTCTCCCTCTTGAATAATCAGCATGTCATTCTCGCGTAGCTTGAGTGCACGAAGGGGGCTGTCGGCGGCCAGATCCACCGCCTTTGGGGGGAAGCCGGCGAGCACGCGGAGCCGCTCGAGTGCTACCTCCGATTTCCGGGACAGCAGGGCGGCAGCCTCGCCCCAAGTTCCGCTAGAGTTCAGTTCCACCTGCTCCGGTGTGCTGCTCTTCGGTGTACGAATCCGTACAGAGATGGACATTAGGAACGACAGGTGTTTCTCTGTGTGTATGTATGTGGGGCGATTGGACGATACAGAGAAGGGCCGTTCGACTGCGGGTGCGCAGCTTCCCACACGATAAAGCAGAGAAAGAGAGTCTGTGGCAAGGACACCTTTCGGCGGATGCAAAAAAGCACCAAAAAAGCTGAGCAAGGGCCAACCGAAACACAGGACTCTCTGTGTGTGTGTGTGCTCTGCTGCAAACAAAACGCGAAGAAGAGGTGAATGACAGACGTAAAACAGTTGTGTGGCACGCGCGAGAGAGACAGCCCAGTGAAGAAGAACAAATGTTTTCAGATAGAGAGCATGTGTGTCCGAGTGTGTGCGTGCCGTGCGTCCCCTGAAGACGTGTGTGTCTTTGGCCTTGCTGGCGCGGCTGAAGTTCGCTATAAACGGACGTTCCGGCCGTCACCCTGTGCGGTACAGACGATGCTTGCGCCATGCGCACCAGCAACATCGCGCGCTTTGCTTGCCACACCTGCGTGTACAAGCAAACAAGCACACACTGGATCGATGTGAAGGCGCCATCGAGAGATACAGTTCATGTCTCCTGCGGAAGAGGCCATGTGGTGGTTCTGCTGCGCTGAGGTGTTGGTGTTGTTGTATTGGACCCCTACATGCTGGGAAGGGGGGAGGAGAGAGAGGCATTGGCCAATACAAAAGATCACGCTATAGTACATCCGCTTCTCCCTCCCTGCGTACCCCGCCTTCCTCCCTGGCCTCCCTACGCGAGGATACATTCGAGTGAGGACGGGTGCCTGAGAGATTGGCGCGCTAATGTGGCAACTGAAGAAAGTCCGCACCGCCGCACAGCCGCACCGGCAGGATAAGGAGGGCGGCGGTGAAGCAGACAAGCGTGCCTGTCACCGACAAGCCAAAGAAAGAACACAAAAAACCGCACACGTGCACATACATCGGCACCGCCAGTGGTGTAAGGCACACTGCTACACAGGCCCGAGCATGGTCGCCTCCCCTCTGTCGCGCACCCCATGGGCAGATACGGCTGAGCCATATCAGAGACGCGCGCGTGAAAGGCACCAGCACGTCAACAGCAGCACAGAAGGCTGAACAGGCTCCCTCTCACGCCTGTCGTTACAAAGCAGCATCTGAGGGGTGTGGTAGCCGGTTGAAGAAGCTCATGTCGCCTGTGGCAGCCATGGAATCGTCGAAGGTAGCGCAGTACTCACGCTCTGTCGCAGCGGCTGAGACGCTCACAGCTTCTGTCGCACTCTCCACGAACGTCTGTTTCGTCTTCGCCTCAGGTGACGACGAGGGTAAGTGTCGGTACAGCGTTGCGCGTTGCTCGTACACCTCAAAGTGGCGACGGTACGTCTTCTCCTCAAAGTCACTGAGGGAGTCCGGGTCGCGGTGCGCTTTTAGGTAGAGCGCAATGTACTTGAGTGCGGACTCCTCGACGGAGAGTCCGGGGTAAATAGGGCGCACCTGCGCGACCGCGAGCAGCGCCAGAGCTACCGGATCGTACAACTGCCGCTGAATGTACTCCTCGTGATCGACGATGTCGGATGGAGAGGTGCCGGTGGGCAGAGGACGCCGTAGCACCTGTGGCAGGTGCGCCCCATCGACGTACTGCCAGGGACGGCGCAGGAACCGTGCCATGTGCTCCTTGTTAAGCAGCGCGTACACTTTTCCGTTGTACTCGACAACGCAATCGAGCGATCCCTTTTTGGCCACCGGCTGAATGACGCGACGCATCCCGCGAAACTCGCGTGTGTCGTAGAGCAATACAGGGCAGCAGCCCTCTAGCGCCAAGCAAGCCTCGTCCACTGGATTCAAAATGATGACGGGGAAGTGCTTCGGCATTGGCCTCGCCTTCGACGCGTCCGTCACCGTCGTCGGGTCAACAAGGAACCGCTCCAGGTACTCGGCGGAGCTGAAGAAGAAGTATTGATTCAGGTAAATCGCACCCCATCGCAAGTCCACCTCATTTGTGGTAGGCAGCCAGAAAAGCGGTGGCGTAGCGGTCGCCGCAGCGATGGCCGGTGGCGCGTGTACGCTGCGCACAAGGTCCTCGTGCTCGAGCCACTCGTACGGGCAGAAGGCGGTGAATTGGGACAGGTGACGGTGCACATAGCTGTAGACTTGGTAGGAGTTGTGTAGCCGAGCTGGAAAAGCACGTTGCTCCCGCAGTACGGACTCCTGGGTCCGCTGAACGTCCACCTCGATACCGTGAACTGCCTCGACGAGGTTGCTGGCGTCGAGGGGGACGCTCGGCCGGGGAAGTGGCAAACACACGGCCGCGTGGCGCTCCAAAGCTGAAACGGCGGCGCCCCACTCGTCGGCTTGTCCATCTGCGTCCAGCGCTGAGTAGTCATCTGCCCTGCCACCCCTCACAGGGGCAGATGAAGTCACAATCACCTTGACGATAGGCGCAGCGCACGCTACCCGCGGGAGAGCCTCCGCCGAGATGGCGGTATGCGGCAAGTTGTGCAGCACCGCACCGCTGTGCTTCACCTCGGCCGTGGACAAGTACAAAGCGAGCAGCTTTTGTACGACAGAAGCGTCTGCAGTGCCTTGCTGAGCCGCCAACATGCAGTCAACCTTCAGCGCGTGCCAGTGCGGGTGCACCGCCCCCCAGGCCAGGAGCGATGAAACAGACATGCACTTCATACCGAGGTTGAACGCTATGGAGTCGGCCAGCAGGCGTTCCTTGTCACCGCCCTTCTCCGTGGCGTAGCGGGGGTCGTGCTCGTACACGGACACGACGGGTTGCTGGAGAAGCGTCGGGTTCGGTGGTGCCTGACGCAGGAAGGGCCACGGATCGCGCACAAAACAGAGAAGCGAGTCGTCGTCCTTGAAGAAGTAGAGACGGTGGTTCACGCGCGCCACTCGCAGCGCTGCCTTGCGCTGCTGTCGCCGCTTGCGCCTCTCAACGACGTCGCGCAGCTCCTGTACCTCGTCCGAGAGTACCTCGCTCAGAGCCTCTGGCTCCTCTAACTCGTGGGCGTCGCCGCCTTCCGCGTCTCCAGCACCGTCGTCGACGTAGAAGCCTTGTGCACTCTCCTGCAGCGGCGGCTCCGGGCCGATGCGCACGCCGGCGGGTTTCCAGGCGCAAGCGGTCTGCGGACCCTCCTGACGGTATCTGTACAAGCGTACCGGGTCCTGGAAGCCGAACGACGACAAATCGCAGCCGCCAGCCGTCAGGCGCGCCTTCGCGTCTTCGAAGCGCATCACCTCTGGCACGTAGAAGAGCGAGGCACGGTGGCGCATGTGGCGCCCAAGGGCCTCAACGACGGCACGGTAAACCGTCTCCCTCGCAGCCCTGCCGTCGACTCGTACCACCTCAACAAGCCGCTCTTCCATAATGTCCATGAACTCGTCCAGCGCCTCCTCTTGTGCGGGATGGTCCTCCTCCATGCTCAGCTGACCTTCTCCGTGGACGGCGGCAGCAGCCGTTGAGTCCGAATCGCCATGGTCAACGCTGATTTCCGCGTCGCCAGAGTGCCCTTGCGCGGGCTGCGCCTCCACCTCCTCCTCGGATGCGGAATCGACGTCATTCACGCCAATGTGCCGACGACGCCACTTCCGCAGCGCCTTCTCGCGGCGTCGCTGCAGTCGTGCGGCGTCGCAAGTGACTTGCGTGGCCTGCTTGGTGGCTTCCACCTCCTTGGCGGCGGTGTCCTCCAGACTCGCGTGCTGGACTGCCTCGCGCCGCTGTGCCGCGCGCAGTGCGCCTCGCTGCGCAAAGGTTTCCTCATCGATGTTAAGCCGCATCACTACCTCTGGGATGCAGCCTTCGTCAAAGAGGATGCCGAGGTCGTCGTCAGAGAACGGTGGGCAGATCATCACATAGCCGAGCGTGTCAAAGGGACGGAAGCGCGTCACACAACTGGCAATGCGCAGGTATGCCTCACTCAGGCGCGCCTGCTTGTCCTCAGGGTCCTCCGGCTCGAACTCGAGCTTCTCCTGCAGGTCAGCCTCTTTGGCTTCATCCCAGTCATCCTCGCTATCGTCGTCCCCCTCGTCCACGTCCGCGTCGCTGCGCGCGGCACGCTCCTCCTCACGCCGCTCACGCTCCTGCAACAGGCGTTCCGCCTCCGTCCTGGCCTTCAGTTTCGTCTTTTCCCCCTCTGCCTTGTTGCGTACCTCCTCTAGCAGCATGCGGGCGCGGCTAACGTACGGGTTCGTATCTTCGCTATCCTGAGGGATGTACACGCCCCTTACCATGCCACCTCCTGGTGTCAGAACCGCCTCGACACACTCCTCGAAAAAAAGGCGCTCGTATACAAAGAAGGGCACGCGATAAGCCTCCTGCAGCCCAGCTGCGAGTGTCTTCTTGCCGGAGTGCGCCGACCCTACCAGCCACACGCGAGGCGGAAGGGTCTCCGGCGGTAGGTCGCCGACGTAGCGTTGCGGACAGCGCGCGAAGACGTCGTGCGCCTCCTGGGTGGCGAACACGTAGAGACCGTCCACGAAGCGCAGGCAAAACTCTTGTCGCCCGCGAACGAGGATGCCGCGGTCGCGCAGCGTAACGGGGCAGTAGTCTAGGCGCGACCCAAACTGGTGCAGGAAACGGCGCACCGGCCGCGTGAGAGGGTGGGGCGGCGGTTGCGGCACTTGCGGGACCGCATCGTCATCGGGGTTCAGGAACGCCGCCTCCTCTGCCTCCTCCTCGGCTTCTTCGTCGAAGGCGTCCTCGTCCTCCTCTCCCAGCGCTTCATCCACAGCGGCCTCGCTGGCTTGAATGGCGAGCGGGTCCAGCAACTGCATTGCCTCTGCGATCACCTCGTGCACCACCGGCGCCTTGGGCAAGGAGATGGTGAGAACGTTAAACGGTTGGGGCTGCTGCGCGCTCGGGCTCCTCCGGCTCGCTATCACAGAGAGTCGCTCAACCTTTGGGGCCTTCATCAGCAGCTTCAGCGTTTGCGAAAGAACCGGCAGGCCACTCTCGTCTGCATTGCCCTTCTCCGTCTCCTCGTCTTCCTCCTCGTCCCTTTCCTCGGCCATCCCCGCGACCGGCGCGTCGGCAGGACGCAGGACGAGCACCGTCTCTGGAAGCAGGTTCCCTTCCCACAACCCATGAAGCAAGTCTTTCTGCAGATCCACTGGCGTCACTGCCGAGAGCAGCAGTGGCGCGCTGCATGCCGCCTTCTCTTTGGCTGCTCGAATATGCATCGCCTTTTCATCGGCTGTGCTCTGCGGGCCCTCCAAGAACATTGTGCGAGGAACGCGTCGGCGCGCCCCGCCAGGGGCCCCGGCGCTACCCTCCCGCTCCTGTAGCGCTTGCTGCAAGAAAGACGCACGCCCTGTTCCGCCAGCCTTCTTCTTGAGCTTCGGTTTCTTGGGCAGCATCTTGCCCTTTTTCTTCTTTGCCTGGGCTTTGGCAGCCAGCTCCAAGCGCTCCGCTCGCGCCTTACGGGCCTCCTCCTCAGCCTTCTGACGATCAACGCGCGCTGCGTGGCGCGCCTGCAGAAGCGCCTGACGCGGCTCGAGCAGCTTCACGAACTCCGAGACGGCACACGGTGTCAGGTTAAGCTGCACCGCCACCTCGTCCACCACTTGTTGCATCGTCTCGATCATCGCGCCTGAGGAGTGGACCAGCGTGTCATCTGCTACCACGAGCACTGGTTTGCGGTCGGGAGAGTGGCGTTGACGCAGGTACTTGATGGGTAGTTCCATGAACGCGCCCCGCTTGCTGGCGGACGCGAAACAGTAGTAGTGGCCGCGATAGGTGCAGGCATAGCAGGCCGCACCCTCGACCAGTACGTGGTCCTCGAACGCCGTAACAGGGCAATATCGCTTCCACACGGGTGAGAGTGACAGCCCTGCCTCCTCCGCCGCCTCCTCTACGGCACGACTGCGCTCCTCGTCCGCGGCGACGGAGGTGTTCTGCTCCTGTGCGCCGTCCTCGCCCCCACCCGTCTTCGCAGAGCCAAGCAACGCCGGCTCTTCACACGGGTACAGTTGAAGCACGTGCGTAATATACGACGTAACATGCCCAGTGCTGGCGGACGCAATAGGGTCCACGAGTACGTGGTGGCGTATACTCTTGGCAAACTCAACATGTTTCCGCCAGCTGGAGGTCCAGTCCTGCTCCTCCAGAGAAGGAAGACGAACAGCGGCGTCCTCTGCCCTTCTAAAGGGAAGCTGCGCCCCCGCCTCGATGCGGCCATCGCGGATAAGCGCTGCTAGTCGCAGGCGCACCTCTGCTGCCGTCCCTGCCTCCCCTAACGGCAGGGAGGATGTCTTCGTGTCCCCCGCCTCCTCAACGGCCTCTTCCTCGTCACGCTCGGCGCCCGCGCCCTTCTCCTCCTCCTCTTCCTCCAGAGCCAGCAGAATGCTTTGTGCTTCGGCCGCCTGCTGGCGGGCCAGCTCCAAGTCGGCAGCTGGCGGTGCTTCCTTCCCCGTCGCGCCTTCCATCTCCACCAGGTGTGCTAGAATCTTTTCGCAGTCAGCCCGCATCTGCGCCTTCTCGGCGGCCCGTGCCTTCTTCGCTTCATCCGTGACGAAGGCGTCCCACGCCTGCTGGGACGCAGCTGCCGCAATGCCAACCCTGCCACTCGCGTATTCCTGGTACACATCCGGAACGGCGGTGCACACCTCCACCACATGGTCTGGCCTCGCTATCTCTGACAGCTGCAGTGGTCGCACAAAGTGCTCGAGGAACGCGTCGGCGGTCTCTGCTGTGGACGACATGGTGTCACTGAGTATGTAGCCCCGGTACTCAGCACGCGTGCTTGTCATGGCGTCCTGCAACAGCCGCACCTGCAACTTCATCGGCACTGCAGTGCGCTGTGCAAGACACACCTCCAGCTCCTCAGCCATAGCCCCTTGCGCTGTATCGCGCAGCGCAGCCATGGCCAGCTCCAGAACATCCAGATGAACGCAATGCAGCTCCTCAGCCAGTTGCCTACCCACCTCGCTCTTGCCGATGCCCGCAGGCCCGAGGAGCAGGATGCGCGGGCACCTATGGCGATGGTAGTGATCGATCTCCTGCTGCACAGCGCGTAGTTCATCCGGCATGTACAGCGACACAGGGCTCGTCAAGTACCGACGCCAGCTCGGCAGCGTCACCTCCTCCGGATGGAGGAAAAACTCAGCGCTCATGCGTGCAGCTTGCTGCGCCGTGTTTACAGGACCGTCCGCGTCCAGCTGTGCCATGACGTGCTCCGTGCGGCGCACCAGCTGCTCCAGGTAGGCGGTCGCGTCGCGGCGCTGTGCGTACACCGCGCACATCTCCTCGCACGTCAGCTGAAACTGTGTCGCGGTGAATTGGCCGCGCGGGTCACAGTTCCGATTGTACACGTCCTCGGCGGCCGCATTCGACCTCGACGCATCCGTGTTGGAAAAATGCAGTCTGTGAAACCAGTCGAAGAAAAGGCGAAACTGCGCAAGAGTGAGACTCGAGTCTCTCCGGTCATCATTGAGCTGGAGTTTCTCGAAGAGGGTATCGTACACAGCAGGGTACAATCGAAGAGGCAACACCTCGAAGTAGTCGATCACCGGCGCCTCCAGGTTTACCGCCGCTGCCGTGCGTTGGATCGTGAACACCTCTGTCGGTGGCAACAGGTTGTACGGCGCCTCGTCGCTCACGACGCAGTCCACGAGCTCAGTGTTGAACTCCACCCACAGATTCTGTTCCTCCTCGTCCTCCTGCGAAGGAATCATATCAGGCATCCAGCGGGATGGCACGCTCTCTAGAAAAGCAATGAAGTCTTCCCTGGTGTAAGTCTCTCGCAGCACCCTCGGCGCAGCTGCGGCCTCCGCCTCGTCGCCGTCGGCTTTACCGAGAGACAGCGAGCGCAGAACCTCTCCCACGGCGACCTCGGTGTCTGACTGGATCGCGTTGCTGTGCAGGGCAAGATAAACGCAGGTCACCAGCTGCGCCATCTCTGCACATGGCAGGACGACGGACAGTAAAGATACGAACTCCGCGTCCCTATGTACATCGGCGCCCAAGCCACCCTCCGTCCTCGCCGTTTGCTGCAGCTGTGCGGCTCCCTCGTCTTCCTTTGAGGCTTCCGTATTGATGCACTGCTGTTTCTGCACGGAGGGAAGCGAACGCCAGAGTCGTTCCCATGCATCCTCAACCGAGGCGAGTGGTGCGGCCTCGGCGGCCACCGTGGTCGGCAAAGTTTTCCTCATGATGGTCACACGAGACGAAAGAAAAACAAGGGAATGACGTGCGAGCACAGGAGCTGCCGTGATCCCCAGGCTCAGGTGCGCAGTCGAAACGGAGATGAGGTCGGTGGACCCGATGCCAGCATGTGGAAGTCCGTGCGTGCTGGCGTTGTCCTTCTCTTTCCGCGGGCCCTTCGAGAACGCGCACGATGCGAAATCCCCGGTGCACGCTCTGTGTGTGTGTGTGTGTGTGTACGTGCGGGCAGAAGACAGTGAGTGCGCCACTTCGCACAAGCCTCGTGAATCCTTCTTTTCTTCGTTCCAAACGGTGCGGGCGAGTGGCGTGTGTGTCCAGGACAACGCCCACAGGCAGGTTGAAAAGGGGCGAGAAACGGGCGTCCCGCAGCAAGAGGCGCGGTGGAGGGCAGGCAGGCGGACGCAGGAGAGGTGAGAGAGGGTAGCGGTGGAGGCAAGGAGAGATGCATCTCTGCATCAAAGGTCAAAGCACGCTTGAGCGAGAGGAGGACTTGTGGGAACAAGGCCACCACGTCTCTCCCCTCTCTTTCTTATGATGCTCCTCACCGTCTCGTGCATTCTCCCACATGGCGGAAAACTTGAATAGGGAGAGAGGGAGCCGCCGCCACCCGACTCTCCGACTTTGGCTCTCTCGCAGTGGATGCACCACAATGGACCACATATACACCATTGTCCCGGGATACGTCATTGACGGAGAGCTGGTGCAACTGGCTTTCGTCCTGTCTGGCCGTCATCCCTTTAACGTGAAAGGTTGCCGGTTGGTGCTGTCGACTTTGTCGACACATCGCCGCTTCCCACTCGCACGCGTGCCCGGAATGGCAGGATCGTCCCACGACCCGCGCGCACACGCCCCTCCTCAACCAGTGAGGCAGGGCGAACACGAAGGCGAGGAAGGGTTGAAGAAGGCGCGGCCATGGAAAGAACGAAAACAAAAAGAGACGCCCACTCACCTCCACCCAACACCACCACAAAAGAAACCCGTGGGGTAGCAAGATCGAGAGTGGGAGGGAGGGGAAGGGGGCCTGGTCTCCATTGGCTGTCCACCTTTGCAGCGCACTAGCTCACCCCCCCCTCCACCCCCCCCCCACCGACACTCGTGTCTCATTCAATTACGTGGCGCGTTGGTGCGTCACGCATCGACATCCGGCGGTTCAGGGATGTCAGCCCCTTGAATCCACTCGGCGCGGCGCAGTAGGCGAAACGCCGGATCAAACAACTCGGCTGCCGTCACAGAGGCCAAGCTGAGGGGAGGTACCTGCACCACCTCCAACATAGCGCGGGCATCCATCCACAGCTGAATCGTCATTTTATCACGGTCCGTCGCCGTCTCCATGGTGACGCGCTGCCCACCAGCCGTCGATACGGCGCCCCCGCTGACCTCCTCGCTGTTGTCAGGAGTAGCCTCCGTCGTCTGCAACGCCGAAGCCCCCTCCTTGCGACGGCGCAGCTTCTCCCAGCTCTCCTCCGTCTTCTTGGCCGTGAGTAGCGTTTCTCTGGCCAGCGCGACAAAGTGCGACATGACTGTCCGCAACATATCCGCCACGCTGTCCTGAAGCGCCGCCTCACTAAATCCGCTACGCTGCGCCTCTTCGGCGAACTTCTGCAGTGGTTGCAGCGCCGGAGCGACGTACCAGGAGGCTGCCGATGGCATCGTCTTGCGCGTGTGGGAATATGCTGAGCGCACGGACTTGATATTTTGCAGTGGCACTACCGCGGCGTCGGTGATCTGGTGCACAAGTGTCACCCTCGCCCGCTGCACAAACTGGCCGCACACAGACGCGCTGGCGAACTGCAGGACTTCCGTGACAAGGTCCGCCGTGCTACGCTCGAACGCAGGTGTGGTGGCGGTCGTGGTAGTCAAGGAGGTCATTGAAGCCAGCTCCCGGCCTGACTCAGCTGCCAGTCGCCCGAGAATGACATCCCGCAGCTGTCCCGTCAGAAAGTTGCTCAGCGTGTGCGCGTCAGCGATCGCTAGCAGCAGCGGGTCGGAAGCCCGCGCGGCGGGCGTGCTGCCGTTTTCCGACGCTGGTGTGCTCGTCCGTCTATCCTCAGCCGACATTCCACTGCTCGGAGCCGGCGTCGTCACGGCGACAGCCTCCTGCACCCGCGTCAAGACCCGGTAGCAACATACAACAGTCTGTCGTAGAAACCAGGGCGTGCACAGCAGCGAAAACACGGAGGATGAGAAGAGGTGGAGCAGCTGCTGATGCGCAATATAGAAGAGGCGGAGTTGGTACTGAGTGTTCGTCGCTGCTGGGAGGCGGTCAAGAGGGGAGGAGACGGACTGCACCGCCTTGTCCACCTCACTCACGCGCAGCGCAGCGTAGACGTTGATATTCCACTTGTGGTTCCACAGGACGACATCCGGTGATTGACGCAAGACTGCCAGCTCCTCCAGGTCGGCGCAGGAGCTCTCAACGATCGCGAGCAGCTCGTAGGCTGCCTTATACTTGACTTGGAAGTGATTCGGGATGCCGACCTCGTAAAGCGAGGGCAGCTTCTTCACCAGCGTCTCGCTTAAGATGGGCCACACGATCGTCGCCGTTGGGTGCAGGGCGGAGCCGTAGTGCTCCCGCAGCAGCGGTAACAGTGGGAGAAAAGTGGTCTGCAGTACAGCTTTCACCTGCTTCAGAAGCGCCACCATGCCCTCGGCGCTCTGCCGAGCCTGTGTTGCCGCTTTCCACGAAACCACCGCCTCCAGCGGCGGACGCAGCACAGCGTTGCGGAACACCGCGGCGAACTGCTTCATCTCTCCCGCCTGGGCGTAGAGCTCAATGACGCGGCCGAGAAGCTGCCAAGCGACAGGCGAGCCTGCCGTCATGCACGCGGGGGTGGAACATTTATTGCCCGCCACCGCAGACGGAGACGACATCGAAGCAGCACCACTGTTCTCTGAGGTGGGGCGGAAGACAAGTTGGCTGGTGTGAACCAGGACAACCTCCAGCACACCCATCACAGACTGCTCGGCAGCGGCTACGTATGTCATCACCTCCATCTTTTCCTGCTGGCGCGATGGCAACGAGCCGAGGCGCTGGTGAATTTCCTTCAGCTCCTGGAAGAGCAACACCGCGTCCTCGAGTACATCCAGTGCGGCATCGGAAAGTCGGGTACCGGACGCGATCGAGAAGGACATCTTTCCTGGTGCGGCGCCGCTCTTGTCACTGTCGTCGCGCGATGTCATCGCGAGCGGGAACATTGGCGCACTACCGGCACGCGTGCCGGTGCTAGTGACGGCGCTGCGCGCCGTCCCTGCCGCGGAAACCACCGTGATGTGCAGCAGTCCAGCTAGGTCATCCAGCTGGTAGGCAACCGTCTCGTACACCACCATACACTTTAGGTACATAGCATCGAAGGCGCGCTCCATCTCGGCATCACACGCCGCCTTCACCTTGTCCTTCACCTTCTGCGACGTCATCGAGAGCTGACCAACAGCGGAATATAGTTTCTCCATCGCGGCGGTGAGGGGGCGCTCCATGTAGGAGAGCTCGTCACGCATCCCCACGAGGTGGCCTGACACATTCACAAACGCAGTGTGGACGTCGGTGTTCACGCACTGTGCAATCCTGTCCTCCAGATACTCCACATAGGCATGCAGGTCTTGAGAGAGCGAGGCGAGCGGCACGCCATGCTGCACCTTCCCCTTCACAAACGCCAACGGATCGTAGGCAGGGAGACTACGCGGGCCGCGCCGTCGCTGCGCAGTCTCTTGGCCCTTCACCGAATCAAATGAGGAGAGCGACGAGGCGTCACTGCACGACGAGCTCGAGCGACTGTCGGTGGGGTTGTTCTCGTCCACGATGATGCCGAACTCGTGCTCGGCGAAGCATAGCTGAATGAGTTTAAGCTGCTGCTTCAGCAGCTCGGCGTCTGCCTCGGCGTTGTCGGACGACGGGGCTCTTGGTGTCGTGACATTCTGACCCAAAAGGGGCTGGGTAGACGGTCCTTTCGAACCATTAGCGGGGGCCGGTGGAAAGACTGTCTCAGAAGGGACGGCGTCATCCCTGCTCGGCTGCCCGTTATCCTGCAGCGGAGTCGCCGCAGCGGAGCTGTAGCTCATGATCCCCCTCTCCTCACACACACACACACACTAGAAACTCCAAAGCAAAGAGTGAGCGGAGGCACAAATCCAAGATTGTATTGGAGAGAGCGTGCCGTAAAGACGTGATTGAGCAGCGGGGAATGACAGAGACCACGCAGAAAAATGAGAACGACGAATACGCCAGCCCAACCGCTTCAACCGCACGAGTGCCTGCGAGGACTTTCTACGACACCCTCGCCGATGCTATGATGAGGGATAGAGCTGCTTCCCTCTTCCTCCCCTTCCTCCGCCGTGTGCTCGTTGCACCAAAGACATGGAAAAAAGATGTGGATCGGTGCGCATGTGCGCGCGGGTAGAACTCATCATCACGGAGAAGTATACGAAGAGAACGGAGATGGCAAAGGAAGACATGATGACCGCAGGAAAAGCACCTGTGACGCGCCACATCTCCATATGTGCGGCATGCGCGCCCACCTGCACGCATGCCGCCCTAACTCCAGAAACATACGCGGCAAAAAAGAGCCAAGTCGGCTACTGATGAGCAGGTCGGAGGAAAGGCCTCCCATATCCAGAGTAGCCGACGAAAAAAAAGAAGGACTGGCTCGGCGTGCTCACAATGAAGCCTGCTGCAGTCAAGAAGTCGCCTTCGGCTGCACGTGTGCGCTTCGCTCGCCTTCTGTTCCCCCCCCCTCTCGGCTGTGACCGCGGTGCGCTACAACGCTTCGCTTGTTTCTTTTTTCCCATTCTTCGACACATGTGGATTCCTAATGTCTCTCACACGTGCACATACGCCATGCGTGTGGTGCTGTCCGATGGCACAAACACACACACACACATGCACACGCACACACAAGAAACAGACATACGGACGGCGCACCATTTCGCAACAAAGACCTGGCCGGTCTCCTCACAGACGTACTGCAGCATGGGAAAGGACACACAAAAGGGCCTCTGAAAAAAAGGCAGAGCATCAGTGCACCCCCTCCCCCTGCAACGCGGAGATTCCAGCGCATGCAGTTGCCACCACGCCGGAAAGCGCGAGTGCAGCCGTACAAGAGCGAGAACCGCACACAAAAGGGGGAAAGAGAGCAGGTGAGCACAGAGCAGTCGTCCCGCCAAGCCGACCCTGTTCTTCAACGCTTTTACACCCACACCCTATTTGGCTCCATGAGCAACACCAACAGTCAGCTACTGTGAAGCGGTGTCGGAGTGTGGGGCTTGAGCGGCCGCCTTGATTTTCTCCATGTGGCGCCGGCGAGCCTCGCCCGAGTCCACGTCCGCCTGGAACGCCTCCCGTGCCTCGTGGTGGTGGACCTCGCGTAGCCACGTCAAGTTGCCACGCTCGTTCTCGGCACTGCGCGGCTCATAGACGGCTTTGCCAAACTGCCAATGGAGGTGGTGCATCCGCTCCCATTCCTGCACAACGGCGTCACGATTGTCGGTCGGCAGGGCGTGCACAAAGCCCAGCTGAGGCTGCAGGGGGTGCGACCGCATCACAGCTCGCGCCGCCTCAGGAATCTCGTGCTTCTCCGGCTTGCGGGCCACCGTCACATGTGTCAAGACGAAGTCGATGATGTTGGCCACGCTCTTCAGCTCCAGGCGGTCAGCAGAAGTGGGGACTAGACGAAAGACTCCTTCGACTACGTGGTCCAGCACGCGCTCGCGCAGCGTCTCCTCCTCGAAAACGAAGTTCTCAATGATGCGCCGCTCCGGCAGCTCTGTAAGCGGCTTGCCCTCAAAGTCTAGTCGGCGCAGCTCGTAGCCGTCGCGCTGCGTCTCGGCGAAGATCACCTCCGTCAGCTTATCCAGGAGGTAGCTCTGAATCTCCTCGTCGCTCATGCTCAGCACCACGTCGGCAAACTCGTCATCCCAGGCAGCGGGGCGAATGCCCCGAGGGCTCAGCGGTACGTAGTCGGCGGGTGCCACATTGGGCAGCCATGGGTACTGTGTGTGCCACCACTTCCACGCGTATGCTGACGTTCCGCGGGTAAGGCCGACACCTTCCGGATTAAAGCGCTCTACGTAGGGCTGAGGCCGGTGTGAGTGGCCCTGCTCCCACTTCGTGATGCCCTGCGCCTCGCGCTGCCAGCGGTTCAGCTCCTTATACTTTTGCATGTGCGGGCGGCCCTTGCGCAGCACATTCTTGTGCTGCGACTTGAGCACCAGCACCGTGTGTTGCAGCATGGGACTGCTGTGTGAGGGTGATTTGAGTCTCTGTGTGTGGGTGCAGGCCTAGGCAGAGGCAGAAACAGCGGTGATGGAAGGAGAGGTCGCTGTACTATGCTCTGCTCCAAAAGCGCAGAGAGAAGGTCCGTGGAGTCGAGCGTCGCGTGAGGCGACGAAGAAGCGCGCAAAGCTCAAGCGAGAACGGGGGAGCGGGGCAGAGAAAGGCGAATGGGTCACGCAAATGATGGGGCATACCTGAGGACGTGCGTCCGCAGGAGCCCGCACGCGTGCCCCACAGGCGGAGGCTCAACGTCTGCAGTCTGCGCTCTCAACAGGAGTCTCCCCTTTAGATCTCACACTCGACAGCTCCCAGCGCACAGCTCTAGGAATTGACAAGGGCAAAGCCTTGAAAGACTGCATCGACCTGTTACATGATATCTCCGTCCACTCATGCGCACGTTGCGATGGAGTAGTCGCTACCCCTGCGCACACAACTTCAGTTTTTCGGCTCTCTCTCTAAATTGGATCACCACAAGTTGCTCTTCTTCATTGGCATTCATAATTATGTTACGGCACTTATGAAGACTTACGCAGCAAGAGCACGCACAGACATGAAGATACAAAAGAGGAGGACATCCCAACGACAGCAATGGCGTGCTTCTTGTTGATTGAGTTCCTGTGATGTGGGGCAAAAATATATAAAAGAGGGGCGAGTGCGGACAGCGATGGCGGCCCAAGATAGGGGGCGGGGAAGGGATACAAAAGAAGCGTATGGACGAGCGAGGACGACAAACAGGCACACACACCACACACACAGATACACCGGTAAGCTCAGCACTAGCGCTGAGAGGAGGGGAAGGACAAGGGCACAGCCCACACTGTTGAGGAACCTCAGGAACGCATCACCACGAGGATATAGCACATGTCGCCCACCGAGCCAAGCCGCCTTGGTCTGGTCCACGCTGCGCCGTCTGCAGACCCGACGGCCACGACAGCCTCGCATCTGTCACCTTTTTCTGGTGCGCTCCCCTGTTTGATCCAAGGGCAGGTGGGGAGGGGCGCAGCAGTCGGAGAAGACGGAGAGGGTATCCTGCAGATGCATTCCATCGCTATTTGATGGTGTGTCTGTATCTGTGTGCGTAGGCACAGAAATACGACAAGGTGAAACGCATGAAGCCACTCCCTACCACGAAAAAAAAAGGTAAAGCCGCAAGGAGGCTCCAAAAGACACAAGCAAAGGCAGAAGAGAAGCACTAAATCGTGTGGAACTGCCAACGGGGTTGGGGAGGACGTCAGAGTGATGCCTCGACGGTGATGAGCGTGAGCACCGCCGCAAAGCGCACCTCCTTTATAGGCCCACACCTAGACTAACATTACGAGAAAACAAATGGACGACTGTCTACAAGCATCACCGCACACGAACTCAACAAGGGAGAGAGAGAGATGGCAACCGCACAGGCTCGTAGGGCAGCTACGCCGTGTCGGGGTACATCTGTTCCATCTGGTCCACGAACATCTTGTACTTTTCGTTCGTCCGATTCTCGCGAATCCAAGTCTGGGCCCCGGCATCACCGAGGTATCCCTGCTGGCTGAGCTCCATCATAAAATCAGAAACAATGTCCTTCATGAAGGGCCGCTGCTTGATCGATGCGATGCAGTTGAGGATGTCGCTGCCAGTAGACTTGTGTCCGGGGTGAGCCTCCTGCCACTTGCCGAGCACAGACGTCCACACCTCCAGGAAGTCCTCCTCCCACTCCATCTGCGCACCCTCCAGCGGCACGTACAGCGCGTCGAGGTAGTTAGCCGTGCGTGCCATGACGTTACTCACCATCGACAGGAAGTCCATCGACTTGGTTGCCGTCACGCACGCCACGAAGCGGCTGTACACCTTGGGGAAGTCCTCCTTGACATTGTACGCCACAGCGTTTGTGAGGCACCATGAGTAGCCGCGCGTCAGCTCCTTGATGTCGAACATGCCACTGTTGAGCGAGTTCATGAAAAGCTCCCGGTCCGCCTCTGAAGACGTCTCCGTCACCTTCTTTGCAATAACGTACACAGCGCACATGCGGCACATGTGTGCGGCGTCCTGCGGCACCGCCTCCACGATCGCCTTGCCGGCAGCGGTCCAGTCCCCGTCCGTGTGCGCGTCGCGGATGCAGCTCAGGATACGCGAGCTGAGGTCAGCGTCGACGCACTTCGGCGGTGTCGCCAGTGCCATCAACTTGCGGTCCTCATCGCTCATCTGCGACCCGGACGCCGAAGCGGCCTGCGGTGCCATGGGCGGCGGCATCATACCCTCCCCTGGAAAGGGCGGCGGTGGGGCCCCCAACGGCGGTGGCGGCGGCATCATGTAGTCGTTGTTGCCTGCAAATTGGCTGAGGTCGTTGTAGCTCGAGACCGGGTCCTGCCGTAGGCCTCCTGGGCCACTGCTACGGCCATACTTTTCGTCGCCTCTGTCCGCCATGCTCGGAGGCCGCATCCCGCCACGGTTGCCGCCCGCGTTAGAGCTCCCCATGATGGGGCCACGGCCACCGGAGTGTTGCTGCTGCATCTGTTGCTGCCACGAGCCCCCGCTGCCGAAGTTGTTCGGCGCTGCATTGCGGTGCATCTGTTCGTTCGGTCCGCTAAAGCCACCGGCGTTGCTGTGGCTGGAGGCGTTGTTGCTAGAGCGGTGGTTGGAGCGCTCGTTGTTGGTTGTGCTGTTGCTGTCGTCTGCGCTACCGCCCGAGGAGCCCTGGGCAGGGCTCTCTTTCGGCTTCCACCCGTCGTTGCGCCACTCCAGCAAATTCTGAATGAGGAACCGGATGCGACGCGAGAAACGAGGGTCGTTCATCGACGAGTTCAGCGCGCGCCAGATGGTGTCGTGCGGGTGTGCCGCCGCAGCGGCGTCCTTCGGCACGTGGTTCAGCGCCATGCCGGCGTTTTCGTCGAACCGCTTGCCGATGACGTTCATGAGACTCACCATCATCTCGAGGTCGGCGTCCGTGGTGACCAGCTTCGGACTCGGTATAAAGCCCAGGACGAGCGCTGTCGAGCACACGGCCAGAATCACGCGGTGTGAGATGAGCGAGCGCATGTACAGCTCGCCAACAAACTTGATGTTCGCCATGTTGCGCTTGCGCAGCTGCTCCTCGGCCTCGGCGTTGCGGGGTGGCGGCTGGTTCACAAAGCTGTCGTGAAACTCTTGGCAGCGCTTCACCAACGCGTTGCGCACGCGTCCGTTTACGTTCTTCGGATCTTCGTCACCCGCCTGTACCGCTGCCATGAGCTGGCCAAGCTCGGACGTGGGGTTTTCCGCGGCCTCCGCAACAAGGTCTTGCTCGTACACCTTGATACGCTGACAAAGCTGGGCGTAGATGCCGGAAAAGACCGGCTCCGCCATGGCCTTGTTGAAGATGATATCCACCGCACCCTTTAGCACCAGCGGATTCAACACCAGATCGGGCGAAAGTGCCTCCTCCACGACAGCGTCAAAATTCTTGTCGGTGAGCTTGTTCAGCGAGCCCTGAACGCGGCGCAGCTCCAGCTCCGACGCATCCATGTCCTTCTTGTCACGAACGCGAAATCCATTCTCGGACATGACGAGCTTGGGAATCTCCGCCTTGCGTTGCTTTTCCAGGCGGGCAGTCAGCAGCACGCGCTCTAGCGAGAAGTTCGGCTCAGGAATGGCAGTCCACGTGTCGCGAAAAGCGAGAATGTCAGCAAGTGTCATCTGGTTCTTCACCTTTTCCTCCTTCTGAGGCACGATGCCGCGCAGGTTGAACAGCATGATTGGAATTGGATAGTGGCTTTTTTGTCGTTTTTTTCTCCGAGATCGATGGCACCGGGGGCCTCAGGCAATGTGCAGACGTAGCCGCTGAGGCTACTTGACTGTATCGCTGTTGTATGTATGTATCTGTGCAACTGATAGCACGCTGCGTGTCCTGCTACCGAGCCTGTTTTTCTTTTTGTGTGTGTGTGTGTTCTGGAGAAGGGGGCGGAATGCGTGTCCCTCTCTCTCCTTCACGCCGTCACAAAAGAAGGCAGCTCGGGACCACAACACAGCAGCCGTGGATGTCTGCAATGGCGTCTCCAGCAGAAACGCCCTTCTGCGATATGCGAAAGGGGGAGGGGGAGAACAACAATGGAGCGGCGCAGAGAAGTTAAAAAAGGACAGGGGAGTGTCAGCGCACAGGGAGAGCGCCAAAACATGAACGTGTCCGTCTTGTCGCGCGCACCGTGATGCTCGAGGCACGTTCGCTCGTTTATGCCTGTTAAAGAAGAAGGGAGAAGAGAGATGAGGGAAGGGAATAACAAGAAACACGAATACCAGCCACTTTCGTCAGCACACGTGACACAGCCAAAAGACGGATCAGGGGTGAAACCGAATAACATGGAGAAGGCCGAGCAGCGAAGGACGACCGATGCGTACGCATCCGTTCCGTAGTTCCAACGGAAAAACGAAAGAGGGACGAGAAGGAGAGACGGGGAGAGAGGGGATAGGTACAGCATGCGGCAGCGCAAGAGAGAGTGCGCCACGGCAATTGATGGAGTAACTGTGAGCGGCGTGCAGCCGTGCAAGTATCTGACAGCGAGTCTCTCTTCCTGTCGTGTGCTCGCATTCGTTTTGCTCACAGTGGCAAATACTGAGCTGCACACAACGACGTCTTTTACAGCTCTTCTTGTTGTATCCATCTTGTCTGTGCTTCGTTTCTTTGCCTCGATTTCTGGTACAAAGCCGGGTAGCGCCGACTAGGGGGGAGGAGAGGGGGGCTGTCCACAAAGAAAAAAAGGCGTCCCTTCTGGCACACGTTTCAAACGGCCACAGAGCAGGAGAGCCCTAGAGGCAGTCGGCGAGAGCAGCGACATTGGCACCAGCAGCTGCGGCCACGCTCTAAAAAAGCAGCGGAAGAAAGAAAGTAGAGAGGCTGCGCAGACACGCACACAATGACGCAGAGAACGTACGCAGTCTTTACGGACAGCAGCAGCGGAATGGCCGAGCAATGACGGTGGCGTCAGCAGTGCATCCGTCAAAAGACAGGGAAGGTGAAAAGGGGTGAGGAAGAAACGGTGGTTAATGCCACCCAAATCCCCAACCCTTCCTCCACCTCCGGACCCCATTCTAGCCAATGCGCGTCACGCGATTTGGCGTACACCTCCTTTTCCTAGAGAAAACGGCAATCGTGTCAGGAAAGATAATCGCATGCAGGTAAGCCTGCTATGGTGTCAGAGGTGGTTGGCAGATCATACGGTGCAATGCGCTGATCGCTTCAGCGGCGGTGCGACTAGCCATGCGTGCTTCCACAATGGTGGGTGTTGGGTGGGACGTGAGGTGCGCCAGTCGATGGGCAACCATTGCCGCGGACTCGATTCTGAGCAGCACCTCCTGGGGTGGGCGGTTTGCTGGAATTGGAAGTGGTCCAAAAGAAAGTCCGACAGACGGACGAACAGGTGGTTTCACTGCTGCAGCGCCTTTGGAAACAGTAGCCAACCACAAGCGCTGCTCCTCGATTACTTGCGTGCACGTCAAGTATTCGGCAGTCACCCCAAGGTAAAGTTCCTCTGGAGAAGGGAGATCGAGAACGCTTACAGAAGGTGCGTCAGTACTTTGCGGCGATCGTTTTCTGCGCGGTCTCGTCGGTTGCGGCGAGGGATTCATGGTGCTGTAACAAGAACAGGATCCTCCTCCGACCCGCACAGACACATCTCTGGCACACTACGCGGCGTGCTTCGCAGGTGTGCTTCCCTCCTACCGCGGCTTCCCCGTTACCCGAATGCGGTCCCGACCTCTCATCTCGGAGGTGGCGAGAGAAAAGTGAGACGTAGTCCCCTGTGTGACGATCGAGACGACCCTCTCGGTAATGACGTCGGGGCAGCGAAAATAAGGGAGTCTAAAGCAAAGAAAAAAAACACACAAAGGCGGAGGAGGCGTGTAAATCGCATTCGGGAAAGCCCGGACACCTCCACTTTTGGCCCCCACATCATTTCTTTTTCACCTTGACAATTCCTTCATCGCCACTGCTGAAAAGGGAAAAAATCTCGGGGAACGCGTAGGGAGTTCCGGCTCACCAAAATGGAGAGGGTGGGGGTGGAGGGAGGGGGCGGGCGACGCGCCGATCGGCACGGTGTGCGAAAGAGGCGTCATCTGTCGTCCTTTACGGTGGGGGACGTGTGATAGAGGCGATCTTACTCTCCGCTGCACCTCTCCTCTTGTATGCGTGTCTGGCGTCCAGCGCCCAGTGGTCAGTTCTAAAAAAAGAAAAGATGTGTTGTGGAGTTGTTTCTTACCTCCCTTCTCTTTCGTTCGCGCCCTTTTCGTTGGGGAGGACATGACGGCGTCCCATCAGGCGATGCAGACGCTGCTCCGCACACCATCAAACGACAGCGCAACACCATGCAGCAACACGTACTCCAACGGGCACGAACTCTCCTGGTGAGAGGGGAGCCGGCAACGACAAGAACGAGAAAGAAAGCACGGTTACGCGCAAAAGTCTTTGGAGGAATCATGCGAGAATGTAAGCCACAGAAAAAGAGAGAGATTCCTCGAGATGCAAGCACGCAAAAACGAGAGCACAGAAGGTAGGAAACGGTCTCGAGACGCGCAGCAACTTCTCAGCGCAAGTCCGCAACCGAGAGGAAGAGGAGAACAGGAAAAGAGAAGCAGAGGCAGCAATGGGGGCACCACACACACACACCAAATACAAGCGAAGCGCACTGGCGCTCATCACTGCGCGTATCAGGTCAGTCTCGATGAATCAGACCCACCATTTCCCAGTACTCGTCACCATATCGATTCAGCTCCGCCGTCTTGAACTTCACACGGTGCGCGCGCCGAAGCAGCTCGTATGCGTCCTTTCCATCCTGCAGACCTTTGAGCGCCAGCAGCGTGTCCTCGAACGGCAGCGTCAAGAGGTGAGATTCCTCCCATTTCAAGAGCGCAATACCGGTACGAAAGATGATCTTCCAGCCCTCCGAGAAAAAGATGTCCCACACTCGCAGCAGTGCCCGAAAGGGAAAGTGACCGACAAACAGCGTCAGAAACCATTGTGAGGCAAAGAAGGAAGGCTGAATCTCAAGCTCATCGAGCCGCTTCGACAGTCGAGGTAGCAGCCGCGCAATGAGACGCTTCAGCTGGAAGAAGAACTGTTGTAGCAACGGGAAGCCAGGCCGGAACAACTCCCGCATCTTGTACCGCTCATTGTACATCATCTCATGCAGGGCCCAAAAGGACTCCTCCTCCGCCATTTGCGTGGACAGCGCCGCGACGAGGAAGCCCATTCCTTGCACGTACCCCACCTCCGGATCGCATCCGGCGTAGGCGTGCAGGACGTTGCGCAGGAAGGTCTGCCCAACGCCACCGGGGTCCTTGAAGAGAACGTGGGTGGGAAATGTTCGAGCGAGATCGCGCGAGATGATGGCGTCTGTCTCCTTGTCCGCGAGTTTCTTGTCCCGCAGCGCCACATAGACGCCGTTGTTCTCCTCTGAGTTCAGCTGATGAAAGGAGCCCATGAGCAGCTGCCACGCGACACCGCGGAAGCGACTCGGGATGCCCTTGCGGCACCTCTCCTTCAGTTTGGCATGCATCTTTGTGTTCGTCGTGTTCCAGTCGGCCGCCATGTTGGCCCACTTGATCTCCCGCCGAACCACTTGCCTCCCATCAATGCCGCGAATATACTTACCGTCCCTCTCCTTGGCGTCCTCGTCAATCACAAAGCCGAACTCGTCTACCAACTGCTGTTCAGCGGCGTTCTCTTCTGCCTCGACGGCGCTCTCGTTGCCGGGGCGCGTGTTCCTCTCACCAGCGTCTGGCGTCACAAGTCTACTGTAATGACCCTCCTCCTCCGTGTCCGAGTCGCTGCCACCCGTCGGTGCCGCCCGCAGCTGACTCCTGCGTAGCGCCTGAGGGAGCCCTGCGCTCTTCACTACGTGGGCCTTCTCAGGTATCACCGACGTCGGCTGCGATGCGGTGCTTGGTGGTACGGCAGTCGTGAAAGCCGCTGGGAGACGCGCTGCCTCCGCGGCGTGAAGAGGCGAGCTGCCGCGGCCCATCTGCATCTCCTCATCCGGGGCCACAACTAGCAAAGGAGAGGAAACCACCTGAACCACCTGGTCAGTGCAACCAAACTCATCATACGACTTCATCGCCATCGTGTCACTCTTGAACAGCGACTGTAACGAGTAACATCCTCGCGCCTTCTCGAGGTTGTCTGCCGGGTCGCCGTTTGGTGCGCGGGGCTTTGCTACTGCTTTACCAAGGATGGACGACGCGGGAGCGGTTCGTCGTCCAGCGGACGCGGCTGGCTTTACATTACGTGGATTATGATCTGCATCAACAGCATATACGTGGAGGGGGGGCTTCTCACCCAAATCATGCGGCATGGCCTCGGCGTCTTCACCGCCCATGAACACGCTTTCCTCGTCCATCATGGACTCAGCGGTTAATCCCGCTTGCCAGTGTTCGAAGAAAGAGCAGCGGTTTGCAACAGAACAGATGATGCTCGGCTGGAATGGGGGAGGGGGTGAAAAGACGCGCAAGCGCAGCCGTTCGTGTTCCTCGCGTGTAGTACCGAGGCTTGGGAATGTGCACGAGATGCCACTTTTTTTCTGTGTGCGTGATGCAGGAGTGTGGTGTGAGCTCGTGCTGTCTTATTATTATTCTTGATCCCGTGTCCTCCAACTCGCTGGCACGACGAAAGTGAAGCGGCCGAGGAAGAAAGAACGATAGCACTGTCGCAGCAAGACGAAGGAGAGCACAGAGCCTCCCTCCCTCCGTTCCTTTGCCCTGAGCACGCCGCCTTGTGTGTTTGTGTGCGCGCGCACTTTGCGAGCAGGGATGTTTGGCGTCCAAAACAACCTGAGTGACGAAGAAATTGCGTTGCACTAGGGACGTGGGCTCCCCCTTCTGTGTCTTCGGCGCGGAGCACCGTCCCTCGTGCTGAGAGATCCAGAGAACGAGCGAGAGTCAACAAGAGAACAATACTACGAATGAAAGCAGCAGATAGAGAGGCAAAGCAAGCGCGTCGAGAGAGCGTGGGGGGACTGCTGCGCAGTACCTAGTCCTCCTCACGACTTCCGGGCTGACTGCTCCGCTGCAAAAGGAAAAGGTGTGTGGAGAGAACACCGGTATGCAGAAAAAAGACGGAGGGAGGGAGGGAGGGATGTGCAAACGGAGATAGGGCCTGGCAACAGATAGAGCGTGGGATGGATGAGGGAGACAGCACTGCATGGCGGCGGCACGGTGACCCAGAGAAGGGAACGTGCGAGCCACGGCGACAGTGGTGCGTCTCCACCACCACCCCTCCTCCTCCTGCCTCTCCCTCCACTCAGTCCCGCGTATGCATGCTTCGTCGCTTCATCACGGCGCTTGCACAGAACGCATGCCACATACGTCTCACGCGTGGTGCGCTTACGGTATGTTTCGTTGTCTTTGGTTACTGTTTGATGCAGGCTCCTGCTCCCTCCCTCAGCACGCTACGACTGCCGGAAACACGTGGGATGAACAGAGGGAAGGAGCGCGATGACCGCCACGGCAAAGGACAGCAGAGCCGACAAAGGGAGGAAAAGGAGATCGTTCCCGCTAATAGCAAGACGCTCATTACACACATAGCGGGAAGGAGGGGGGAAGCGGGGCAGCAGGAAACACGCAGATATGCGCCGGTGGGCCTTCTCGTGCGACTGTGGATCCATCTGCTCCACCTCCCCCACCTCAACCCACCCCGGCGGCCTTCGGCGAATATGCCGACCACTGATCACGCCATACGAGAGCAGAAGGGAGGCGGATGTAGGGCTGGGGGGTCGAGAAGATCCAGCAACGAAAGCAAAAGACGGCGACACAACTTCAAAGCGAACAGAGTAGTAAGACATACAGGGCATCAGCGTGGGGACCACAAAGTGGAGGCAAACTGGCAAAACAGCAAAAGCCGCATCGGGCACTACGGTGTGCACAACCTCGCGTGGGCCCATCTCTCTCTCTCCGCTTGGGTTTAGGAACTGGGTACCGCTCACACCGAATACACCGCCCGCTCTTGCAGGGCGGCACCCATCTGGCCCTCGCTCCATTGAAGTCAGCTGGAGGGGAGAACTGTGATGAACAGAAATAGAGAGGGGTATTTACAGAACGTCTTCGCAGCTGAACGCATGTGGGCGCATGCGCACGTCCACGCGCGCTTGCCTGTCGCTAGCGGTGTCCACTCAATTGGATAGGAACTACGAGACGTACATGCGCTCCGCAACACGCGCCACTACCTTGGTTGCGCGTGGTACTCATCCATTAACTGGTTCACGTAGGCGCTCTTGAAACGTATTTTGAGCGCGGTCTTGAGCAGCTCTACAGGACGTTTCGACTCCTGAATGCCCTTGAGTGCCAGCAGCAGCTCCGTATCCGTGTTCAGCGACAGCAACCGCCGCTCCTCGATCTTGAGCAGCGCCAGGGCGATGCGGTACACCGGCTTCCACCCCTCGCAGAGAAACATGTCCCAGATGCGGGACACGAGACCAAAGTTGAAGTAGTATGTAAAGACAGTCATGAACCAGTGTACAGCGTAGAAACAAGGTGGAATAGGATGCCTGTCGTGCAGGTGGGCGTACAGTTTCGGCATCTTCTGGCGCATCAGCGCCTCGAAGACGTGAAAGGCGCATTGCAGATGCGGGAAGCTAGGGGCGAAGACGGCTTTCATGTTGTACTTGGTGTTCTCCATGACAGCGACAAAGGCCCAAAATACGTCCTCCTCCTCCTCCACCTGGAGGATGAGGGTGGCAGCGAGGAAGCCCATGCCCTGGCAGTACCCCACGCCGGGGTTGTAGTTTGCGTAGGCGTGCAGGATGCGGCACAGCATCTGCTGCCCCTGGCCCGATTTCATGCTAAAGAGGCGGTTCGTCGGGAAGGTACGATCGAGGTCGCGCGCGATGACGTCTGCCAAGTCGTTCGAGTCGAGCGGCTGACTGTGGAGGCGCATATACTCCCCTGGGCAACGATCTTTCATTCCCCAACTCTGCAGCAGGTGCTGCCAGACAGTGCGCCGCTTCGGCTGCGGCACTCCGCGTCTGCAGTACCTCTTCAGTGTGTCCTGCTTCACGCTGGCCCAGTGGGTTATCATGTACTGCCACTTGTCCAGGTATGCGCGGCTGTAGCCGTTGTTGCGGCGCTCGTAGTCCTCCGCGGCCTTCTCCGCCTCCGTTACGAGAAAGCCGAACATGTCGTGGAATTCGTAGGCGGCGCGGCGGGGCGCGCTCAAGGGACACCTCGAGTGAGCGGCGGTGGCTTGGAAACAGTCTTTCTTCGAGGATGGGCCAGGGCTCGCGGATGTAGTGGGGCACTTCACCGCGCCATCGCGGCCCTCACGCCTGTCCTGCGAGACCGCCTGCTGGTTTTCCTCGCTGCTAGTGGCCACGGCGACACGGTTTACGCGCCCGGTGGTGGAGGTGATGGTTCCCGGCGATGAGCCGCGGCGGAGCTCTACTTCCTCGGCGTGAGGAAGGATCATGATGCTTCCCCCCACCACCGTTGTCGGAGAGACACCGGTGGTGGCGGCGAAAAGAGGGGTGGCGTCTTTGTGGGCCGTGATGACGGTGACGACGTGCGTAGGACGAAAAAGAGAGCGAAGGAAAAAGTCATGACAAAAAGAGTATTGGAAATAGATGCAGTGCACCCTGGCGGACAGACAAATGCGTCGTCACGTGAGTGCAGGAGGGGGGCGTGGGAAGGAGAGTGCAGGGGGGAGGGTGTCCGTGTCGTTGTGGAGCGAGGAAGAGGGAAGAGCGTGCACCACGAACAGATGTTTTAGCACATGATTCCGCGCGACAGATGCGCCAGGTGAAACCTGGCGCGCCTCAATTGTGCCGAGGAAGCTCACAGAGTATCTTCGGTAGATGGTCCCACGTCAGGGTTGCCAACGACAAGAATCTGCGGTGAGCTGCGCACGTCGATCTCTGTGCTCCTTCGCAGAGGGTCTACTTGGCGCACAACAGGCTCCTTCTCACTATATACACAGCGGTCGTGCGGAAGACGGGAACAAAACCTCCCGAGAAAGACAAGGCACGTGGATGAGAGGAGGAACGAGATGGGACGGAAACGGCTATGCGATAGCAAGAAATATACAAAAAAAAAGAAAAAGCGCAAAGCGGTGGTGGAGGGGAGGACGCAGTAGCGAGGGAGTCGAGCACGACCGGCCACCAATGAAACCGGCCCATTGCTCTCCCATCGAGAAGAGGGAGGTGACGAGGCAACAATGAGAAGCACTTCTTCAGAGGAAACACCGAAGAGTGCGAAAACACAGAGCAGAGACGCAGAGCATAGGCCTCCGAGACCGGCGTTGGCTGAGCAGGCGTGTACTGGAAACAGGTGGGTTTGGCATCGCGTGGAAAGGACACGACCCCGATGGCAGAGCAGGTTGTGGGGCGCACACATTACAAGCAGGCATCCGATACTGGAAAAGAAAAACCAATCGATAAGCTCCACCGTGGAACCCCACGAAAGCGAAACCCGCGTAAAGTTCTACGAGCTTCACGCTCCATGAACGCCTCACAGAATGCCGGCGGCCTCTACATGCATCTGAGGGCACTTGCGATACCTCACCGTGAAGTGGACGCGCATTCTTCACGGAGTGACCTTCGACCGCTTCCTTGTACACGGAGAAGAAGTCGTAGCGGGTGTAATCGTACGATCAGTACTGCTGATCGCACCATGATGATTAGCATCGTCGCGATAAAGCGAACTCATTTTTTCGCCAGCATAAAATGGGGACAGCTCAGGTAGGCCGTGCTTCACCGGGGAGGGAGATGGTGACACAAGGCGATTTCGTATATGCGCTCCATCACCACCTCACTGCAGAACAAAGGGATTATCTGTACTACCAGTGACCTCTCTGTCAGATGCGGTAGCGGGGTCACGACCGGAGGAGAATGTCACGGCCGGCGTGCAGGAAGTCCAGAAAAGCTCATTCACCATAGACGGACTGAACAAGGTAGGGCGCCGCTTCATATTTCTGTGATTGTGTGTGTGTGTGTGTGTGTGTGTGTGTGTGTGCAACGTGCTGCTGGAGCCCCCAGAAAACAGCCCTTTCACAGCACCTGGGCCATCGATAGGACTGGTGAGCAGCGAGAACGAACGACAGAGCCGACGAAAGGCGCTCAAGATGAAGAAGCCGCATAGAAAAAGAAGCAGTGAAGCGTTACGTTCAGGGCAGATGACACCGGCGCAGGGGAGGGTCGTAGCTGAGGCCATAAAAGCCCAAGGCGCAGCCCGCAAGAGAGAAACCAGCGAAGAGAAAAGACATGACGTTGCACAGGAGATAATGGCCGATCTCTTCCGCGCTGCGTTCGTTTGTCTTCTCGTGAGGTGGACGCTGTTTCACTCGCTGTTTCGTTTTCGTTGAGTAGACAAGTGAAGTGACTTAGCACCCGCTTCAGCACATGGCAAGGGGCGAGACGACGACATCACTGCATGTAGGGAAGAAGGGATCGAGAGACAGGGTGCATGGTCCCTCCCTCTCTCTCACCCTCTCTCCCTCACGCTCGCTCTCTGCCTGTGTCTGGGGGTGTACAACTGTGAAACGCTTGACAGCGAAGGGCGCATGAATGTATGTGTGTATATACATACAGGTGCTCACTCGAATCGGCATAGCTCATCGATCACCTTTCCCATACGCGCTTGCATCGCAAGACTCCGCCGCCCCCAGGGGCGGGCGGGGGGTCCTCAAAAATGCCGGGTCGACAACCAAACACATGCACACACAGACGTGGTGTAAAACGCGCCTTTAAAGAAAAACTCTGTAACAAAAAGGACGAAGGGAGCGGCGCCATGACGCCGAGCTCTCCCTCCCGCGCCAAAACTTCACGTTTGAAGACGAGGTGAAGAAAGACAAAGGAGAGAGGACGGCAGCCTAGCTCGCTCGTTCGGTTCGACAGGCAGTCACCAGCATGCCCTTTCCCCACTCACTCCATGCCAAACGAAGGGGCAGGCTGGCAACGGGACGGGGATGGCCGCAAGGAAGTGATGTTGCCCGCCACAACAACAGTCGGTGCTACTGAAGACGGGTGGAGAGGCACTGTTCGTTTCGTCTTCCGACTTTCCTTGCCCCTCTCTTACCAAGCACTGCTGTTTATCCACCAGTTCGCGGTCTTGCCCTGTAACTCCTGCCGCAGATCGTCTTCCATGCGGCCGCTGACGATGCCGTAGGTACGCTTCAGATTGTCTATCTTCGTCTTGACGAGGTTCTTTACGACACCCTTGGACAGGTGGCCCTCGCTCACCAGCCACGGCGCGGTGTGGCGCACCATATTAAAGTCCGGGTTCAGGTTCATGATGAAGGACTCCAGCACGAGGACGGCGAAGAGAAGCGACACATAGGCGGGGTCCATCTGCACATTGTTCTGACGAATGCTCTCGAAAACGGATTGCAGAATGTTTGTGACAGCGTTCTCGTCGTTGCGCGTAGGGCGGAAGTGCTTGAAGAGATCAGCCAAGTCGCGGCGGAAGAGGTCCGCGTTAGCGTGCGGCTGGCTGTCGGACATGGCGAGAAGACTGTCCGCGCACTGGTTAGAATTCCAGCGCACAAACGATTCCATCAAATCGTGCGTGACCGCGCCCTCGTGCTCGGTAAGTTGCTGGCACAGTCCGACGTCGATCATGGTGACCGTGGGCTCGTGCGGGTCGCTCGTGCAGTCGATGAGGATGTTGCCTGGGTGCATATCACCGTGGATAAAGTTGTCGCGCAGGAGCATTTTGCACCACGTGTTGAGGCCCTTGTTCGCCAACACATCGCGAGCGTGCGGCGGCAGCGACGCGAGAAACTCCGGGTTTGCCGGCTTACCTTCGCAGAAGGTCTCCACCAGCATCCGCTGCGTCGACATGAGCGGCTCAGGGAACTCTACGTAGCGCTCCGACTTGAAGTTTTCGCGGAACCGCTCAAGGTTTTGCGCCTCCATGCGGAAGTCCAGCTGCGCCGCCAAGTGAGTCGTGAAGGCCAAAGAGAGCGACGGGAGGCGGTAGCGGGCAAGGCTGGGGAACCACGCGTCCACCTTCTTGGCCAAATTATCGAGAATGGCGAAGTCCAGCACAATCGTTTCAATGATGTCCGGGTGCATCACCTTGACGACAACTTTGCGGTTTGAATTCTTGAGCTTCGCGAGATGCACCTGGCCAATGGAGCCAGAGCCGACCGTCTCACGCTGCACGGACTCGAAGATCGTGAGCGGGTCGCACTTCAGCTCCTCACCCAAGATGCGCAGCGTGTCCTCGTACGAATGCACGTCGACCTCATTGTACAAGCGTTTGAAGATGTTGCGGAATTCAGGGGCGAACAGGTCCTCGCGTGTACAGCTCCACTGGCCAATTTTCACAAAGACGGGGCCGGCGCGCTGCACCGCCGCCAGCAACATCTCCAGCCACCGATCATACCACTCCTTACGCAGCGACATGATGAAGTACAGAGCCGCCACAGGAATGAAGATGAGAGCCAGATCCACCAAGCGCCAGCACACGGCGATGCGCGACGGGCGCGACACCACGCGGCCCTCCAAGATGAGGTTGCCATTCGCGTCCACGAGGGGCTTTAGCACTCGGGGCGGCGGACGAGTGCGTTGCCGATATTGGACATACCCGGAAAGACCCCCCACACTTATGGTAGGGATACCAACCACTGCCAACATCACCTTGCGCACCTTACCGCGCAACAGCTTCATCGTTATGATGCGACTCGATGGAAAGATCGCAAGATAGTAAATATGCGGTTCATAGAGAAACGGGCTGCCGCATGTATCGTGAAACGAAGAGTGCAGCGCCTACACGTCTCCGTTGGTGGAAAAACACGTTGCAGCAAAATGGAGGGTGAGGAAGGAAACCCGAAAAGGCACAACAACGGGAGGGCAGCTGAGAACCCAGCTCTCCCTTCGTCGATTCGGTTCCACACACGTGTGCACCCGTGGCGCGGCTGAGTGACCACACACGAGAAGTGTGAATGCGCAAAGACTGTAAGGACAACGGCGTAGAGCAGAGATGAGGCACGGAAGCAAGTACAAGAGACATTTCTTTTTTCTTCTTTCTACTTTCAACATCTGTCCATTCTCCGCCATACAGCATGCGTGAAACGTCGTTCTACACAGATAGACACACGGCACCGGCCTGCCTCACAGGCGTGGGCTTCCGTGTTGCCAAGCAGCGCTAGACGCGCGCGCTACAGAAACGCGCCAACTCAGTCGTCGGAAAGCACGGCCCCTGCCCCAAACACCACTCACCCATCCGCCTCGCAGCCGCGCCTATTACACCGGTCGCCACCCCGTGCATCCCCCTCGGGGTAGCACTGAGGCTCCTCCATACCAGTATGCGGTCTGAGGGCCGGGTGGAATACGTGCGAGTCGCACTGGCACGCTGCCTAATCATATGGATGGCACAGACACGCTTACACTGTTGCAGATCGCTCCAGCGCACAGCACCACCCAGGACCTAACCGCCGACATCAACAGTCATGCATCGCTCTGATTCCCCTACTCTGTGTGGGTGAGCGGGGACGTTGAGGTGTCACGCCTCGTGAAGTGTCCCCTCCGCCCATCAAGAGGGTGGTTGGCGTTGTCGCAGTTTTTTCATTGTTGTTGCTCTCGTTGTTTCCACAACGCATGCTTCACACGCACGGAAAGCTGAGATATGAAAAAGTCATCCGTTGCGTCGGCATGCTCGAGTGCACACAAAAGGGAGAGGGCACCGATCACACTGAATGTCGGCATGGTCCAAGAACACGTCGTCTGTGCATGTGCGTCCGCGCGCTAGCTGAAGAATATCGTAGGCGGAAACGGAGAAGCTAACGTCGAGCCCCTCACCCCCAACAAAAAATGTGCTACAAAGACGTCCATGACCCATTGGCTTTCACTTCCCGCACACAGCGAGGCAGAATGGAGAAGGTGTGATCGTCGTGAGGGCAGTGGGATACGTGTACACGGTGCGGCACGCAGCTGGCCAAACCAAAGAGGTGGTTGTAGCGAACAAGGAAAAGAAAATGCGGGGGGGGGATAAGGCGAAAGAGGAGCACTTGAGAAGCGCGTGCTTGCCACGGTAGTGATAGAGCACATGCACGTTACACCAGAATCGCTGCGTGACTGAGCGGGCCCGTTCTTTCTCCAGCGAGGACTGTGTAAGTGGAAGGAGTGGAGAACGGAGGCGCCGCAGGAGAGGAGTGTGTCAACACCATTGTCAGTCGGCCACACTGCTCACACAGGAGCCACCAGTCCATCGCCTCGACACCACCGAAAGCTCATGCGCGTCCATTCAAGAGAGGGCCGAGTATGGCCTGCCTTCTCTCGGTCGCGGCTGGTGACACGTTGGCGCCTTCTTTTTCCGTTCCGTTCGCTGCCTCCATTCGCCGTGTGCGCGCACGTTAGGGTGCCGGCGATGGTGATCTGTGTAAAGACGAGTAGTGGGCAAGGAGACGCATGGGTATGAAGGACGAAGTGAAAAGCATGACATTGTATTCCCAGCGAGCGACACCCCTTACTCAGCCATGCAGCATCCACCCATCACCACGACCACTTCCCGCGGGGGGGAGGAGGTGGGGAGCCGACCACCGCCCGCCACTCTCGTCAACGTCGTCAACACAATTGCGTGCGACATCGAAACAACAGACATCTATGCGCCCCCCCCCCACGCACACACGCACAAGCGCGAAGGCAAACAACAACACGAGCAAACGGCAGAGAACTGACAACAACAAAAGGTGGAAAGAGGAAAGGGACAGCGCAACACACACACACACATGAACAAGCGAAGAGAACACAGACAAAACAGAACGCAGATAACAGCGAAAATAAATGAACAAAAAAACGCGACGAGACTCAGCGCACGCAGCGGGCAGAATTATTAGTGCACACAGGCAGCCACAACCAGAGATGGAGGAGCCCGCCGACCATGACGACCCCACCACCCTCCTCTCTCCCCAACGCGCAACTCCGAAAAAAAAAACAAAATGAGAGGGGAAACAGCTACAGAGACGGGACAGAGCCGAAAGGGGGGAAGAGGCCGACAACAACAACACGGACAACAATGATAACTTCAACAACAGAACGGCAACATTCAGCGACCATTAAATCAAGCAAAGCATGCTCGACGAGCTCTCTGATCACGCATGCAAACACACACGCGTGTTGCCTCCGAGAAGGACGCACGGATGCCCGTGAGTTAGACCGCAAAACACACACAGATGGCGCACAGCCCAACACAGCCCCTTCGCCCCGACCCCCAATCATCAGAACAGGCACGCACACATGGCGAGCTCACTTCACAAGAAGAACGAAACGCGACAAAGTTGGAAAACGAAAGACCTCTCTGAAGACAGGCGCTGTCCACACACGTTACACGGACGCATACCCGTAGAGAAGGAGGGGAGGCGAAACTCTTCCACGGCGAGAAAAAGAGACGCCTGCACGATGATCCCCCGCTGCGCGTGCGCCTCGCGAAAGAAAGCGAGGAAGTCGGGGAAGAGTAATGGGGAGAGGCAGGGCGTCGTGCCCCCCAACGTGTGTGTGCACCCGTCTGGGAGGGAAGAGAAAGAGAGATCTTGCGTCAGACGCTGTAATGGCAGGCGTCTTCTCACGGAGCGGATACATAGCTGCATTTCGCTCGCGTTCCTGTGGCCCACGTCGGCTTGCCTTGCCACCCAGCGCAAGTGGTCGGTCTCACGTCTTGTAAGGGAGGGGGGGGTTGGAGGCATAAACGTAAAAAGGAAGCGCAGCGGCAAGAGTTCGCGCCACAAGCACGCACCGCTCCGTAGAAGACGGCCTCATGAGACCCACTTACCCTTAGATGCTCCATGTAATCTTGAGCATCCACTCAGCGGCCTTCTCTTGGTTGCCCTGCGCCAGTTCAAGGAAGACTTCCAAGATGCAGTACGCGAACATCGTGTCGCGCTCTGGCGTGTACTCTGCGGTGCCGGCCGGAGCCGCTTCGTAGATCTTGCGCAGCAGCGATTCCATGATCGAGTGCGCTTGGTTCCACGAACCTGTCAGGATGTGCGAGATGGTCAAGTTCACGAAGAGTGCCTCTACCCGGCTACGCTGCGCCGCGTCGAGCGGGTCGCTGCTGGACCCCGTGACCAGGGACGACAACGATGCCCGACGAAGAATCTTCATTGCCCGATCCTGGTCGTTGAGGTGCACGAGGGCCTCCACTACGTAGATGAGCAGTGTGGCATGTAAGTTTGACGGCAGTGGATGGCGTTCATGGGCATTCAGCAGCTCCTGGCCGGCTTCTGCCGCCGCCATGTAGTTGCGGCGGCTCAGCTCGAGGGCCACCCAATACAGCATGGCGTACTGCAGAAGGGCCTCTTCGTGGGGAAACGCCTCCACCACGCTACTGAAGGTGTGGCCCTTGGGTACTAGCAGGAACAGAGCATTCTGCACGGCCGCCGACGCAATCTGCTCAAGGGCTGCCTTCTCCGTCGGCTCTCTCGATGACTCGAGAGCCGCGGGCCCAGGCACGCTCGTCGCACATGGCAGCAGCATAAACTCGAAGTTCGAGTACACCTTGCCGCTCTGCAGCATCGCGCCGAATGTGTTCTGCTGTCGCTCGTAGTCAGCGCGGCGCTGCTTGCGGGCTTCCTGCTGCACACACGACACTGCCGCCTCCGCGCAGCGCACCCAGAAGACCGAAGATGCTTTCATCGAGTCCTGCACCGCAAAGAACTCATGTAGCGCGCCTTCGTAGTCCTCCCGCAGCAGTGCGCACAGCCCGACGTTGTACTGAATCGGACGAAGGATATGCTGCCCCGCTGGCTTCGACGCAGCCGTCTTCTCCGCCTTGGCGAAGCACAGACTCGCCACATTAAGCTTGTCCTCCAAGAGGGATAAGACGCCTAGGTTGTTGAGATAGACCGCCTGCTTCGCCTGATCGTTTTCCGCGTCCGCGAAGACATCATGGAGTCCGCTGGAGTCGGCAAAGGCTGTCTCCACCAACTTCATCAACTCCGGCACCACACGCAGCTTTTCCATGCTGGACGTGAGCACGCTCTGCACTAGCTCCTCGTCGTGCCGGCTGGACATGCGGCTTGTGGTCTTGCGCACTGGCTTCGTGAGGGTGTGGAACAGGCAGAGGCTGTACACCAAGGTCGACAAGGCTATGTCCTGCGCGTTCTCTAGAATGCGGCGCAGCAGCAGCATTGCCTCATGCGCTTGACCGCTGCGGGCGTAGAGGACGGCCTGGTTGTAGACCGCCGTCTCGTGGCCCTCGTACTGTAGCATCAGGCCAGGTGCCTTGATGTTAGGGTCCTCGCCGGTGCCCTCGGCGCTGGCGCGCAGAGCAGCCAAAGCCTGCTCACTCGTCAGCTGGTGCTGCAGGTAGCGGGCAATCACTAAGTTGTGCTGCACCTTCATGTCCTCCTGCGGCATTCCTCGCAGCACCTTCTCCGCCTCGGCATAGTTGCCTGCACAGAACGCCGCCTTGGCGTCGGCTAGCTGCTTCTTGAGCGCCTCGGTCATCGTATGAGGAAGGAGAGGACGTGCGTGGTAAAAAAAGGAAACGAGGAAGTCCTCTATCTGAAGGTCTGCGCCGTGACGCAAAAGAGAAAAAGGGGGCGGGTGGGATGCCGAAAAAAAAAGAAGGGAGGGAGGGGGAGGGGGGGGGGGCGGAAGGCGAGCGTGGGACCTGCGCAACTTCACCTACCTGATGAAAAGGGTAAGCGCTTTTGTTTTTGTGGGTGAGGGGAAGGGTAGTGTTGCCTCCTTAGCCGTGGAATGCGTGCGTGCGTACTCAGCGGTGGCCAAGCTGTTACAGGCAGAGCACACCAACGACTGTTTGATGATAGTCCAAGTGTGTTGCGCTCGAAAGCACGAAGAAAGCAGCGAGCTGGCAAACGCCCCCTTTTGCGTTCACTTCGAGCACCTTGGAGCCACAATTCGAAAACGAGGGAGACGCGATGGGTGTACAAAGAGGCGCGGAAACAGCTCGAACGATACGCGACCCACCTGAGCTCCTTCAGTGACAGCGCACACCTTGTGGGATACTGAAAGGGAGCAGGGGTGTGTCGGCGTGCACACGTCCCAGGAGTAATTCTGAAGATAACGTCAATGCTCGGCTGCTACGGAGGGCCGAGAGTTTGTACGTGCTTCCGTGTGAGTGAATCAGTGTGTATTGGGAAGGTTCGAAAGGAGGAGGGGGTGATCCGGGTGCCTCACGCCAAAAACGAACGGATAGCGTAAAAAAAAAGAAGGCGCTGAAAGTCGGGCGAGATGGTGCGTGGGTGCGGGAGCGCAGCGAGGTTAGACAAGTGCTAACAAACCTGTCCCGAATTTGTGTGGGTATGGTGTGCGCGTGCGTTAAAGACTAATTGGTTTCGATTGTCTTGTTCACGGCCCATATGAGGAGTGAGAAGAGGAATGGAACGGGAATAGGGACAGGCGCTCGGGTGCCAAACTCAACTGCTTTCTGGCGTTTTCGTTCTTGGTGATTCTGAGCTGTGCGTACGCGTGGTCGCCAGGATATCGCGTGGATCCGCACAATCAAGGGGGGCGGGCAAGCACAAAAGGAGAGAAGAGAAAGAGGCACGATATGGTAGAGGAGATCCATCGAGGAAGGGTGCGACATGTTCGTGTCAGAGAAGCCCCTGCAGCTCTCCAAGAAGCTTGAACAGACACCCCCATCCAACTCTTCTCCATCGCGCAGCGCTGGCCCATTCCAGACACCAAAGGATGTAAGCCTCGGCATAGCTAACTTTCAAGCATTCTCAGTTGCACCCTTTTCGTCTCCCGTGTATACGTGTTCTTCGGCTCCCCTGTCAAGCAGCTGGTCTCTTTCGAAGGGAATGCGGTGGGGTGAGGGTGGGCCGCCTTGAGTGCACCTGGGTCTTCGCGGCCCCGTTCGCTCTTGTCCCATCTTGAGTTTTGTTCCGTTTTTTTTCTTTCCACTTCCTAGTCAGAGGCAGCTGTCGACACAGAGGAACGCTGCCACAGCGTGCCAGACGAGGTACGGGCGGGTAGTTTTTTTTTTTCGACTCCGCGCAGCCACAGACAGACACACACACGCACACACACATACCAGCATCACCTCGTATGGAGCACTGGCAGCCTCTTCTAACATGTACATCATGAGCAGAAAAAGAAATGGACAGTAGTGGCAGGCAGTTGTTAGGGCACACGCGCTCCTCCTTTGCCCTTTATTTCGTCGCAAAATCGACGGCGATCACTTGTCTGACCTCAACATCTTGTTGAACTCCTCACGGGAAATGCGGTCGTCGCGATCGAGTACATCACACTCGCGAATGATTTCCTGCAGCACGTCCTCCGGGATATCCTCGCCAACCTCCGCCGCTACCCGCTTCAGGTCATCGAGAGAGATGAACTCCGACTTGCCCTCTGTGAACAGCGGGAAGGCGAGGTCCACCTCGTCGTCCTTGTCCTCGGCAAAGAAGCGCTGGCGCATGACGTCCTCAAATTCACTGAGAACGAGGTTGCTGGAGACGCCGCCACGATCCATCTCCGCCACAAGCTTTCGCACTGCATCCTTGTCTGGTTCGTACCCGAGCGCACGTAGTGCCACCTTTAGGTCGTTTGGCGTGATGGTGTTCACGCCCTTGACGTCGAGCACGCGGAACGCCTCCTCAATGTCCCGCTTCTGCTGGTCCGTCAAGTCGCGCGGCAGCCGCCGGCCATCCGCTGTGGAGAAGGCGGTGTTGATCATGAGTAAGAAGACGAGACCGGTGCTCTAAAACGAGCCGTTGAGAGGTGACGCCGTAGCGAGAGCAGGGACACGCAACTCTCTCAAAGGTGTTCGAGGAAACTTAGGAGAAAGGGAGGACACTGAGTCCGTTCCTGGGTGAACCACTTCTACCACTGCGGTGGACGATTCGATGCCTCGAAGAGCTTGACACACACGCGTGCTTCAACTGTGTGGATGTGGGTGCGTATGCTAACGTTGTATGATACGAGAGGCGATAGCACCATGGAGGATGCAAGAAGAAAAGGGTAAAAATGGCATAGGCATGCGAGCGAGGGGTACGACCAACGGAGTGGCAACCAGAAGAGGACGGCATGTCGAAGATGGATGTTGCGTGAGAGGACTTTCGCGCGTAGCGGGAAGTCGAGGCCTGTGTATCACGTAAGAGAGCGCACAGATCCAGCACATATAGTGAGACCTTCGCACCGCGTCTGGTAACAACGGTGGCTCATTCTGAGCACAAGGAGCTCAGCTGTCGGTTGCCATGAAAAGTCCGTCTCGATAAGAGAGCGACATTCGATTCCTTGGATGGAAAATAGCGTAGAATGAGAACGACCACAAGACGACAAAACGAAGACATCGCACACCACGCAGCTGCAACGATCAGCGATGAAGTGTATATTGCAGAGGACGGGAGGGGAATCCTGGAGGTGCTCCGGGGTGGGACGCCCCGAGCCCACAGAGCAAAAACGACGGCGGCTCAGCATCGAAGAAAAGAAAGATTCGTCTGCGGTGCACCCCTGATCATCGCCCCACATGACGGAGGTAGCGTCAGCAGAAACTGAGCGGTACGTTCCGTAAGCGGTGAACAACAACTAAAAAGACAGAACACGAAAAAAAAAACACAGGGTCACCAAAGGAAGAACGAGCTAATATATATATCATCGAAGGAGACCCCCCGCTCCACTGGATGGGGGGGGAAGAGAAGAGGGGGTGGAGGGGGAGTCAGATGGGACTGAAAAGCGGCAACGGCTGCTGTCGCTCAAACGAGTGCTGATGTGGGCAGACGCGGACGTGTGTGGCCAGAGAAGGCAATAATACGCTGTTTGTGCGTGTCAGTATCATCCAGGTGGGACCACATGAGATCCGGGTTTCTCCACGAGGAGTCATCGAACAAAAAAACGCTCACTCTCTTCGACTTCTTGGACATGGACCTTCGCCTCATGATGCGCACACGCACGAGTCCTTCGTCATACACTCGACTAGCTCGTTCAACTCCATTTTACATATGTTTCGATGGCTGTTGCGCCGCTGCAGCGGTCTACTTGTAGAAACACAACGCAGCGAGGAGAGGTGCTAGGGGAGGCTGTTGGCGAAGAACAGTGGTCGCCAGCGATGAGGGTGAGTGGGAAGACCTGCATACGGCAAGTACGAAGTAGAGGGCGATGCGCCAGTTCTCTTACAGGTCCATAATCAGCAAAGTAGTAGAAACGGATACTCGTTTTTTTTTGGCTGTCTGCCTGCCTGTGGCGCGTTGCTACAGATGATTCTGTTACTTCTACAGCAATGTCGCTGCATGTGCCTGTGTGGCTCAGCGCACGCATCAACGATAGCAACAGCTCCAGCAACAACGGTCTACAAGCGCGCGCAGATGCGGTGGAAACGCAGGTGAGATGCTCAGAAAGAAGAGGAGCAACTGTGTTCGTGCGTGGGTCTGATGCACAAACGCGTGTGTTTGCGCCGTTTTTTTTTCCACAGCCCCCTTTTTCTCTCGCCTCGGCAAATATCCTCTCTCACTCGCCCTCATGACAGCGATGCTGCTCTTCTTCGTGTGATAAGCACGGCCACACACACACAGAAGCGAGCAAGCCGGCGCCGTCTGTCTCTCAATCTCTCTGCCTCCTCTATCCGCACAGCACATAGAGGATAAAGATGGGCCAGGAGAAAAACAGACAACGCAGAGGAACAACAACGCAGAAAGCCGAGCATGAGGAGGGCGTGGAAAAAAAAGAGCGCAGCGACGCTCGTGCCTTGAAAAACACGACGGCACACACGCGAGCGCACAAACGGTCAGTCCCTATCTGACGTGAGCACGTAACACATGAAAAACGTACGAGAGAGACAGAGAGCAGAAACACAGGCTGCATGCATGGCAGAAACGCCGCGGTGTGTAGGTAGAAACCCAGGGTATGTCCGAATCAACGGACAAGCTCTTCGCCCTGCTTTGACTCCATCTGCCAGGTACGTCCACTGTGTTGCGATCAGCTCTCACCTGCTTACCTCCCTCAGCCAGAGGCGCAACCACCGGAAATCGGTGCTTTAGGCAGTGTATGCACGTTGCCACCGCGGCGGTTGACGGCGGCAGCCCAGCCGCTATTCCTCCCGCCGCCGAGCGCCTGGCCGCCGCCACCGCGGCGGTTCAGCATCGCTCGCAACGAGCCCAGTATGCCGCCGCCGTCGGCTGCCGCATTTGCCGCCCGAGGCGCAGGGTGTTGGTGCTCCTCTACGACCTGTCCTATTGGTTGGGTCGTGAAGAGCGTCTGTGCAAAGAGAGAGAGCGCGGTCCAGAGCGCGAGGAGAAAGCCCTGCACCGTGAAGGGCTTCTTCTCCACGACACGTCCATTGTGTATGTACGCCATCTATAATGGGAGTACAGCATATAGGGCACACGAATGCCAAGCACACACGCACGTCCCCACACCGTGTGTAGGAGGAGCTGGCGACGGAAGCGAGAAGGTCAAATGGCGGCATGCGGGGAAGAGACGTGCGAAAATACAGAAAAAGGCGACGCGCAGCCGAGGAAAAGCAGAGGAAGTTGGATGAAAGGGAGGCAGTGCAGACAGGGAACACCCACGTTTCGCGCAGAGAGGGTGGGGGAAGCGTAGGGCAGGCGGCAGAAGAGGAGAAACGCTCCGCAACTCAGGCAGCGCTACAGAGTGGCAGCTACTACAGCTGTATCGCCTATCGGTGTGGACTCTGGGATGGCGAGCTCTGTGAAAGGCCGAGACGGAGGCAGGCCAAAGACGAGTTCACCTCAGGCGTCGGCTACACCACAAGAACAAAACATAAGAAAGAAGCGCTGCTGGCTTGGCCAGCACACACGCGCGCGCGACCATCGCGTCTCACGAGCTCATCCCTTTCTGTTGTGTTTTCTCTTTCTCTGTCGTGCTTGTGGCTAATTGCACCTCGCCGTTTTTTCTTCTGGTTACTCGTGAGTTGTTACTAAAAGCGGGCGGAGGGAACACTCGTAGCAGAAGTGTAGGCCGCGCATCACAACCGAGAGAAGACGCGGTTGTCGCGAATGCGAGCATATATACGTGTGTAATCCATGGGTGGCCGAACAACTCTTTAGCAGTCGTGTTGCCTCACAACATTGTTCGTCTCAGTGCCGCGCAGGGGTCGCCGCGCGCCAGCGATTCCAACAGCACACAAGCGCGGCAGAGGCGCTGGCTCGTTAGGTAACTGCACTTTTCGCAGGGCTTTGGCGCGCTCGCCGGCACCGCCTCCTGTTCCTGTACCTCCAAGTGTTCGCCGCTGTAGACAGTGTCCGCAATGCTGCGGGGTCGCAGAGCCTCCAAATCCTTCACTAGCGTGCGGGCAGTGCCTCGAAAGGCCTCTTTAGCGTACGTGCACTCGGTGGTAAAGTAGTCCAGTTTCTTAAAGTGCGCGTAGAGCACGATCTCCTTCTCGTATGCGTACTTGAGTGGCTTCACACGAGGCAGAATACCCTCGCCAGCGCTCACGGCACTCGTGCAGCGGGACAGCCGCGGAGCGTCAGCACGGAGAAGGTTCATGAGAATGGTTTCTGCCATGTCATCGGCGTTGTGGCCCGTCGCGATCTTGTCTGCCTTGACCAGCACCGCCCCCTTTTCTAGGGCTTGGCGGCGAAACACGCCGCAGAAGGTGCAGTTGTTGCGCAGTCCGACGACGCGCACAATGTCGTCCATCGTCCAGCCAAAGATGTCGTGGTACGATAGGATGTGCAGAGGGAGGCCGTAGCACGTGGAGTTGCGTTTCACCGTTTCAAGGCTATCGTCACGGTAGCCAGCGATGCCCTCATCGACGCTAACAAGCTCTATGCGAATGCCGTAGTCGTGTCGTTTGTTGAGCGTGTCGAGCAGATGAATGAGGACGGTGCTATCCTTGCCGCCGCTCGCTCCGCAGGCGACCACGTCACCAGGCGCAAAGAGGCGCTCCGCTTGAATGGTGTCGTGAATCTCACCCTCGAAGACAACGAAGAAGCACTCACGACACAGCAGCTGCCCGTTGCGCGGCCGCTTCACTGCTGCCCGCTCCACGCCGCACTTGGCGCACAGAAACTTGGGTGATGGCATCACCGCGCGACGCCGCTGAGCTGCGCAGCTTGTGAGAGAATCGAATGCGGCAGCGCCGGTCTACAGATGGGAAAACCCCCTCTTGCACTCCTCCCCACGAGAAACGCCAGAGGTCGGCACTGCAGAGCGGGGACTTGCGGTACATCGCCCAAAAACCCCGACACGTTTGTGCATGCACATGAGTGTGTGCGCGTGGATGGCGGGGCAGTTAAGAGACCGAGTCGTCGAAACGGGCGACGCGATGACCGTTTCACGAAAAGAACGACAAGTGGTGAGGAGAGAGTCAGAGAGTCATGGGCGAGGGCAACACACTAGAGGTCCAAGTGAGGGACCACAACGGAGACCAGCAGGGCAGCACGCCGAGCACCGTACGGTCCCAAGTCTCCCACCTCTGCTTCAAGCTTCGCCAGAGACAATGGTCCTGTGTCTTTCGGACATTTCTGTGAATCGTTTGTTGCGGATAAGTAACGTCTCTACAACGCATGTTGAAGCTCCCTGCCTAGCGCTGCTGGAGGGGCAGCCCGTGCGCGCGAAAGCGTGGTATCCTGGATGCAAGGCGACGTATGTCCCGTCCCGGTCACTGCTGCCTCCATGCCGAGTGGCGCACGACCACAGTGGGCTTCCTGTGCAACATTGCAACTACCCGGTCCTCCATGGACTCACGATGCTCCTGCTGCTGCTGAATATCCATCTTATAGGGTGCAGCGCGAACAGCTGTCGCTGAAGGTCCTAGCACCGCAGAGGCAAAGCTCATGGCGCCGGGGGATGAAGGCGCACACGGGTGCCTGGATCCGTTCGCAAACGCCGAGACAGACGCTTGCGCGGAAGGAAGCGGGCCGTCCTTGCGCGGAAGCAACGATGCGGCCAGAAACGAAGGAGCCGTGACGTCCGGCTGAATAAAGGAGGCAATATCAGAGTAGTAGGCACTCTCCTCAGCCTGGTGTGATGCCGCCAGGATCTTCGCCGGAAATCGGGTCTTGACGTGCAGTGGCTGATGTACATCTGACACGATATCCCAGAGAGCGGCGACACTCTCCTGCATCGCGACCTGCTCTCGCCGCCATTGAGCGGTGTGCTTCTGAAGCGCAGCCTCCATTTCCGCACCTTGGCTCATCGAGCGCTGCACAATTTCGTTGTAGGCTCCATGTTGAGCGGTGACCTGCCGCTGCAAGTCCCCGTGGGCTCGAAGAAGGGCCGAGAGCTGCTCCTGTTGCAGTCGGACGAGCCGCTGCATCTGCGACAGTGACGTTTTCAATTGCGTCATGGCCGTGGGTGCTGATCCTAACGACGATGCCGCACACATGTCACCGATTGGCTGCTGAGTGTTGCCAACGGCGTCGCTGTCGTGTAGTCTCATCGACGGCACACAAGAGTCGCTCTCAGCCGTCCTCTGAGCTGAAGAAGAGAATCCTTTGGCCCCACGCAGGCGAATGACAAAGCTGCTCAGCTGCGGCGTTGGGCGCTTCGACGACATTACGGACGAAACAGCCGAGGCTGCCGACGACGCGGCTATGGAGGTCTCGTGAGCACGTTTCGTGCTCATTGCCGTGGGTGCCGCTGAGTGCGCGCAGCTGAGCTCAGCAATCGTGCTCGGCAGTGCCGAATCTTCCGCTGCAGCGGACACACCATCCAGCGTGTCTGTGTGTGCACCGGGTGGAGCTGCACGGACAGAGTTAGCGGGGTGGCGACGAAGCGATTCCGTCTCCCTTGTAGTACCACACGATCGCCTGTGCGCAGCGTCACGGTGACCCCTCGCAGCGGTGCTGGCGATGTGCTCTGTCGTGCTGTGCGGTTTGCTTGACGCGGACCTAGCAACTGCAGCGGAGGAAGCAGTAAGTGGTTCTGCTGATTGGGGGCGCCTGTAAGACCGCACGCCGGACGCTGAATGCAACCCTACACCTGCGACCCTCGACGTCGCATCGGTTTCCCGGCTGGTGCTCCGTAAGTTGACTTTAATCGACGGTGGCGGCGACGGCGGCGTAGTCGGCAGTGAAGCTGCGCCCCCAGAAGCGTTTGGGTTGGCCACCGAGGATGGAGAAAGGCGCCTTCGCGGCTTTGCGGCGGCGTGCTCCCGCGACGGCACAGATGCACGGAAGCGGGATGCGGCAAGATCAACCGTGAGAGAGGATGAAGAGTACATGAGCTGCTGCGTCACAGCAGCATCCTCCCTCACTGGGGATGCGCTGGAGCGATTTTCACCGCAGTCGCTCGTGCTGCGGCTCGGGCGACTGAGACAGCTCAATTTATTCAGCCGGTGGTAATAGTCCACCCCAGATGCCGGCTTCCCAGCTGCCGCCGGCATCGAATTTTTCGCAGGGGAGCCTTGCTGAGGTTTGGTGAGGGATACGGGCTCCTCACAACAGTCGAGGTGTGCCTTCATCGCATCAAAACGTACCCCCTTGCCGCAGTGCGGGCACACGGTCCGGGTACTCATGGAACTACTTGTTAGTCTGCCGGCTAACGCATTTCTATCTGTGTGACCATGTACGTGTGTAGGCCGTGCACACTTGCTGGCCAAGGCGGAAAAGGGGGAGTGCACGTTTGAGGCAAAGGAGTAACCACCCCTGATCCTGTGACCTCAATGAATGTCTATGTCTGTGTACGCCACCGGTGGGTGAGCTGCAGGAGGATGGCGTCCCCGTCAAGATGAATGGGGATCGAGGTGAGAGAGCAACAGTGACCATTGAAAGTATGTCGGAAAGGGGCAGCGAAAAAAAAAAAAGAAACGGATTGTGAAAGCCATCAAAGTGCCCAACGCGTCAGCCTGTGCGCGTGTAGCCACAGGCAGAAAAGGGGGGAACAAGGCACCAGCCCCAAAGTGCAACATTATCTGCTGTGTGGAGCGCGACTGCGCCGTGCCGCCACACAAGTTCAGACGCACGCACAAGCACGGACGTCAAGGGGTGTCGACAACCGTCTTCTGCGTGTACACTCCCAGCTGTCCCCGTGACGGCTTGTTTTTCCTTTCATTCTTTGCCGCCCTCTTGCGAGTGACGAGTACTCGGGGGTAGGCGTGGGAATGCCGCCCGTCCCATAGCGGTTCTTGCCTCGCTCCTAGCATGGAGAGCCTTGGTGCCACAAAAGCTCATGTAAAAGTGTGTTCCTTATGAGCGTGGTGCGCTTCTGCGCATTAGCGGTGCGCGGTGGTGGGGCGCTTCTGCGCCGCTGAAGCGGCCTTCGCCTTTGAAGACGACCGCTGCGGTGCCTTGCCCGGTTGTCGAGCGCTAATCGATGAGTTGCGCACGGCAGGAGAGGCGGTGGCGTTTGCCGCACCTCGCGAATTCGGCGCCGTCGGACGATGCCGCTCTGTGGACGCAGAATGCGCGGCCACCTCGCGCGGGGGCCTCAGCTGCGAGTTTGGTAATATCTTTTCGGACAAGTCAAAGCCGACCGGAGCGTCCCTCTCAGACTCTACCAGCTTCTTCACCTGTTCATCGTGTCGTCGTCGCTTGCTGCGACAAGGCAGCTGCATGGGGGACACAAAGCCACACCGCTGGGGGTGGGGTGCCGGCACCTCAGGAGGCGTCGGCTCTGCCTTTGCCGACGTGCCCCTCTCGATCTCCCTTGCGGCTTTCGAAATTAGCGATGGATTACGCTGCAGCACCGGCGAGCGAACCGTGTGCCGGCTGTGCAGATCGAGCAGCTGCAATGCATGCTGAGCAGACGCGTTCGTGCTGGTGGTCGGCGACACCGTGGTACGATCCGCATGCGATGTGCGCGCCAAAGAAGCAGTGCGTGACGCGCTACGCGCTGCTGGGGAGGCCTTTCCGCGCGCGGCCCTTGCGGTAGTGCGGCCGCCGCGCGCCCGGGTCAGCCCTGAGGCTGGGTGGACTCGCTGCGGCGGCTTGTGGTCATCCCCGGCCGCCACAACCGCCACAGGCGAATCTGCACGCACCCCTTCAGCGGCTTGCGGTTGTACTCGGGAAGGCGGTGGCTGCGTTGCCATGCGCGGCGGTGACACCGACGAAGTCTTCGGCGCATTCCCTGAAACTTTTGCGGTGGTGTGGAAGAGCGGGACCCCCTTCCTGCTTGACGCCTTTTTAAACAGCCCGCCTCTCATCGAGACAGAGGCAGCAGCGCCACTGCGAGGCGCAGATAAGGTGCCAGCGATCTGCACACTCTCAGAGTAAGCCGACGCGGCACGCTGCTGCGTCGAAGTCGAGGCATGGGTCGATCCTTGTGGCGGCTTATCGGTCGCCAGGACATCCAGCGGTGTGGTGGTGAGGATATGCAAGCAGGCTGTTGAGGGACGCTGTTTGCGTTGGCCCCTGCGCTCCGCTGGGGCTACAGCCGCGCCGGCAGTCGCAGCGCTTCGATCGCCTCCCTTCCCTACCGGCGATGTGGCGTGCCTGGGCGGTACACGGCTGCTGCCCTGACTCTCCTCCAGAACCTCGACCTCGAGGGAGTCTTCCGAGACGATGTCGAGGTCTCGCGATCCCATGACGTGAGAAGCTCCACCGCTGCCCGGGCGCTGCGCACGCACTGCCGCCAACGCTGAAAACCGCGCCCTGCCGATACTGAAAGGGTCGCGCTTCTGCACCGGCGACACGTCCATTGACGGCGGAGAGGACGAGAATCGGCATGCCTCAAAGCTCCACTTTCGCACCTTTTCCCGGGTCTCACCAAAGGCGGTGACCATGCCGCTCGCCTCCCTGTCCTCCCACTCCTCGCGGCGCGGGACGAACGACATTAAGGAGCCGCTAGTCTGCGTCGCTGCCCCGTCGCCGGGCAACGCAGCCGAAAAGAAGGCAGCAGGCATGGATGCGTAGTAGGGAACGACTACAGCCTCCCACATGTAGTGAAAAAGCGCCGCCTCGCTCTCGGCGCGGCGCACCGCCCACCAGGAGGAGCCGCGGGTGAGCGAGGTGACTGGCGTAGATGGTGACCGAACAACCGCAGCAGCCGGCCCATCCATCACCAGAACTTCTTCCGCATCTGCCTTGCTGTTCGCGGCATTCCGTTGCCCTCCAGTGCCGTGTGGATAGACGGGCGATACCCATGAGTTGCTGACTCTGGAAATTGAGTCCCTCGGCGAAACGGAGCCTCCAGGCGACGAGGCGGTTGGCTGCGCGGCGACGCCGCGGAGGTACAAGCTGTCGGTCGGCACCATAGCGTGAAACTCCACCACCTCGCTGTGCAGAATCTCCGCCTTCACCTCTGGCCCACCACGGACGGGGCGATACGGGTTCCACGACGTTCGCCTACTCTCCAAGGCGGTCTGCAGTGCGGCCTCGCTGTGAGTTGCAGCCCACAGCGCCGACCACAGTGCATGCAGCTCCTTCTCTGCCTTGATGTCCAGCTGCTGTGCAAAGTCGAGGGAGGTGCGCCACTCGGACGAGACGGTGGCGATGCTCTGCACCTCACTGCGGCCCTGCGCGGAGTGTGAGGCAGACGCGTCGCCCCAGAGCGGCAACACCACTGACATCTCGGCGGCAACAAGGGGCTCAATGGGGGGTACATCAAGAGAGCTCGAAGCAGTGTCGCTGCTGAGGACCGGTGATGATACGGTACGTTCGACCAAGGCGCTTTGCGACGGTCCACGCGAGATTGACGCAGGTGGCTGTCGCGCAGCTCCGCCACCGATGCCTCCCGCTGTGCCTCCTACCATGTTGATCGTGCGCTGCCCATCGAAGGTGGTGAATGATCGTCACAGGTCGGCCCTCAGGGCTTCGGCGGTGGAGTCATGCGACAGTCAAAGCTCAGTCATGCATGCATGTATAACCCGAATGCCTTTTACCGTCTAAGTTACGGGGAGGATATGAGAGAATCGGTTCCGGTTGTACAGGAGGAGAGTCGGCGGAAGCCACAGAGAGAGAACTGCGCAGAAGACAGCCGCACCGTCGCCGCAAAGGAAGGGAGGCTCAAGAAGTCGTGTGGGGGCCGAGCAAGAAATGAAAATGGCAGATACTGCTCACTGAGCGGAAGGGTGCGGCAGAGGGCAATGCGTAGGTGGGTGGAATCGACGGGCCGCGGGCGGCGTACGAATGCAGGTGGAGAGATAACAGAGGCCAGAAGGTGAGCAGCAACAAGAAGGCGAAGTGCCGCCTCTCTGTATACGCACGCACACGATTTCCACAACAAGCGCTAATAAATATGGGAGGGGTGGGAGGAGGAGACGAAAAGAAAAAAGAGAGACGCTACTAAATGCGCCACACGCGAGCGAAGGTCCGATGCGAAATTGAAAGGGAGAAGGTGGTCACAACGGCGCGCAAACTCTGGCCGCTCCGGACAGCAGCACTGTCCCCCACACCTGTGTTCTTTCCTCAGCGGGGAGGAGGAGACTAAGAGTGCGTGATCGAAGTGTGTGTGGGGGGGGTGAGGGGGGAGGGGGTCGAGAACGGCGATGGAAAGAGGTGGAGAGGAGGAGAGTGACGGCTAGGTGGTGTTGCTATTCAGTTGCGCATTTCGGTGAGAACAGCATTTTACTATTGCGTGAAGTATGTCGCATGAGAGTGCTGACACGCAAGAAAAAGAGGATCAGTGTGTCATCACGGATGTGTGCCCACAAGAGTACGCAGGTGAGGGAGTGAAGAGTAGAGAACGGAGGTGGTGCGGAACCGTGGGGTGAGAAGAAAAGCATTTTGATGAGGGCACACACTGGGGGAGGGGGGTAGCACAGTCATGACCACCACAGCGGCCACAGAGAGAGAAGGAGCAAAGGACGGCTTCGCTCGTTTCGGACGTGCGTGTGTGCCGAAAAGGTAACACCTCCTCTTGTCAAAAAAAAAAGCGGTGCCAGAGCGGTGCTAGAAGAACGCACCTGCGCACAGAAAAGTGAGCGGTGAGTGAGTGTGGTACATGCGTGGCCATCATGACTTCCATGGCCCCAAACGTTTCCAGAATGGAGGTATGTTACCAGGTAGCAGTGCGGTTGCACGCGCGTGTTCGTGTTCTGTCTTCTTTTCCCCCGCTCATGTTGTGCTGTTGTTGCTGGAGTGGGTGCTGCGACATCTGCTCTCCCAAAACAAAGAGCAGAAAAGAGCAGGCAGGCAAGGATCAAGACGATAACACCGTTGTGGGTGCCCAATGTGAGCGCCGCGTATGCAGGGCCCACGGTGTGCGAAGAGAGGGAAAGAAACGTGGGCGAGACTGCGCAACTCCTCGAAGGGGGCCCCGATGTGCCCCACCCACCCCTTCCTCCTCCTGTGCGCTCCGACTGCTACCTCTTGTGCTCGCCTCACATACACAGCATGAGGGCCCGTTGAGGGGGAACAGCTGTGCGCGAATGGAGCAGAAGATAGGAGAGGGCGCCCGTCAGTTAACCGGGCTGGTAAAATGACGCCATACCCAAGGCAGGTTCATGCAAGAACGCACACCAACGGTCCCCTATTCACCGAAAAGCGCTGAGGCGAGGCAGCGAGGAGGAAGCGCGGGGCGAAATCCGACCTAAATACACGAATGTGTGCCTCCGCCAGTGCAAGGGAGCACGCACACACAAAAACACACACACCTAAAACGAAAAGTTGAGCAAAGGTAATTATACAAGGAAACATCAAGGCGTACAAGCCTCATGAGCAGCTACACAACAAGGGGACAACTTAGATGGAGCGGTGACGCTGCGCCAAAAGGCGAAGTCACGTGCGCAAGTGAAAGGTGCCGATTCGAGAGCGCAACACGCACATACACACAAACGAGGGCACGCATGCACAGAGAGAGAGATGAAGAGCTGTTTGTCGCCATCGTGTTCATTCCACTACTTGAGCCGTGACGAGAGGGACTTCTCTAGTCTCTTGCTAGAGCTTTGCTTTTGCTGTTGCTGCTGCTCCTTCCAGAGGCGAGCAATGGCTTCGACGCGTTTGTTGTACTTCATTGCTTGTCGCTGGTGGGCGCTGAGGCGCTTCTTCTGCGGACTTCCACGAGCCTTCTTGCGAGTCTTCATACCGGTACCTGTTGACTGCCCCCTAGGTTTTGGAACCACTCTAGGCCTCGATGCCTTCTGGTGCTTCACCGCAGCGGATGAAGACGAGGCCCTCCTTTCCCGCCATGAGCGCGCGATCTTCGACGAGCGCCACCGGCTTGACCGCGCTGTAGTGCTACTGCGCCGTACGCACAACGCCAGTGGAGGATGAAAAGACGAGATTGACGTGGTGCCCACTGCAAAGGCGCTAAGGTGCACTGCGTAATGTGGTGTCGCCACTACGCCACCGCGTGGCATAGAGCGGCGATAAAGGACGAAGGAAAGGCCGGTTAGACGCAGCAGTGGTGTGGACGCTCGCAGCATCGTGTCCGCACCTAACGGATTCCTTCCCCCCCCTTGTGTGTGGGTGTACTTCTCTGGGGGTTCGTGTGCGTCGTGAGGAGCAGTTGAGGTAGGCAACGCGGAGTATCAACAAGTGCTAAAACGTGCAGTGATAGAGAGGATGGTGGTAGCGAAGGGAGTGCCAATCAAGTGGAGCACCGGCGTCCGAGAATGCGCTGGAGTTCCTTTTTTGCTGTCCCGCTCCTTCTCTGTTTGCATGCTTCCCCCTCAGTTGCTGAGCGGCGTCAGTTTTGTGTTTGGGCAGTGATAGACGGACAGAAGATGGACGAGAATGGAGAACACAAGGACAACATGCGATGAGTGTGTGCATGTGTGTGCTCAACGGCAGCAAGTACGCGGCGTGAAGACAAGCGTACGGGCAGTGTTGCGCTACGCGGCCCTCACACGACACGTGCGCACAGAGGCGAGCATCTCAACGTGCACGGACGAATTCGTCTCCTGTTCCCAGTGGATCACACAGAGGGAAAAGAAAGAGAGGCCACCGATGCGGCAGTCGGCGATCAGCGCAGGTTCGCACAGAGAACAAACAGAAATGACGCGGGAGGGAGTTCCGCAAGGCGTGTCGAGGCTGCAGCTGTCATTTTACTTTAGGGCAAGTTGCAGCCTGAAAAAGGCACAAAATGTGGCAGGGTATACAGAGATCATCGACAGCAACCAAGGACGCAAAGAACGAACAAGACGCATGACGTTCTGCGGCGCCATGGCGGGAGCTCAGAGAACACGTGATCCAGTAATCAACAGCAAGCGCCGGCTGAAAGAAAACAACAAGAGTAACGGGAGTGACCACAGGAGGCGATGCATCAAGGACGCCTTCTCTCCCCTGCCGCCAAAGAACATTGCCAATGATACATGTAGCAAGAGGGGTAGAGAACAAAGCGTATGCAAGAAGGGGCCGAGGGGAGTGGGAGGTTGGGGCAGGGAAATGGCGGTGCGCGATGCGAAGCACACGTATTCGCGAAGCCACGCACACATAGACAGGCAGACAGACAGACGCACACACACGTGCTAGCGTCGGGACACCACAAAGCCTCATCTCTGTCACAGATTCTCTTGCACCTCGGCAAGTCGCTCCAGCGCCGTGTCAGTGCGTCGCAGCCCTGGCTCGTCGCCCGTTCTCTCCATATTCCTTCGACACCTTCCCTCCACCTACCACGTCACCACCGCCCACCCTACAGAAAGAGCAAACCCATCGCAAGCAGCGGGAAAGAGAAAATAAAGACGTGTCGCACGTACAGGCGTGCGCACAGGAGACGCCGCAGCAACAGCCCCTCCTCACTCCAGGGGCTGAGCCGCAGCATGTTGCTAATGTAGAAGAGAGCCTTCTCGTTCTTGCGGATCTTTGTGTAGCCGACGGCGAGGTTGTAGTAGCACTTCGCCAGACGCTCGTAATGCAAATGCGGGTCACTAAAACTCAAAGCATGCTTGTCAGTACTTGACATTGCTGTGTCCGGCCCTGTGTAGGACGAATGCAACGACTTCTGCAAGCCCAGTGTGATGGCCATCACAGCAGTACTAGTAGAGCATGCGCAGGAAGAGCTGACGGTCGTGCCAGACTCGCCCTGCGTGAGAGCGGAAGACTGTCCGCGGTCACGTACCAGCGATGGCGGCACCGACCCGCATTCGTTCTCTGGCGGTGGCGGGGCCGTGGCGAACTGGACAGCGGAGCCACGCAAGATCACCTGCGTTCCCGAGCGTGCGGCGCTCTTGGCCATTGTGATACTCGTGCAATGTGCAGAACAGGGATGCACCACTGCTGCATTACGACTGCGGTTCGCACATTGGCCCTCAGCTGGGCTTCCAAAGATGTCCACCCACTCGTCATCGTTGCGGTCGTCCTCGTCTGGCACGCTCTCCACCACCTGACTGCGAACATCCTCGTCATATTCGTCTTGGTCGTCGCCAACCGCGGCGCTGGGTCGACTGCGGATCGCCATAGACCAATAACGGTCCCAACGCTCCTTCAGCAAGTACTCCATCAGCTGCACGCCTTCCTCGATTAGCAACGTATCGGAGTGCCACAGAAGCGCGACGGCGAGCTCGTACGCAGTCTTGTCACCCGTCGCTTCATCTACTCCGCCATCCAGCTGCAGACGCAAACCCTTGATAACTCCATTCAAGTAGTCGACCTGTTCTGTGGAAGGGCTTGTGATGCTCAGATAGTACGGGTCTTCGGTCCGAAGAATCTGCAAAGCCTCAAAGAAGCTAGCTGGCTCCGCCAAGTCAGGCCGGTCGGAGCAGGGGCCGGAGGCGGCAAACATAAGCTCGAAGCGGTGGGTGCGTGTGGCGAGGAAGCCACCTTTGCTTCTATGTCGAGCGGCACCTTTAATAGGCACCACGACCTCGAGGCTCACGGTTCAGTCTTTGCCGCGATGCAGTGTCGATGACTGTGAGCAGCAAGAGAAGGCCACGCGCAAAGGCTTGTGTGCCCGCCTCTGAACACGATAAAAGAGTGAAGAGAGGGGAGAAAGAGAGACAAGGGTTGGGTGACCTCAGCACAAACTGGGGTAAAGAAGATAGAACAGCGGTTAGAAGATCGTGAGAGATGGTGCTCGCCCGTCGTCGACCCACCCAAGCACACAAACGCAGAGGACAACTGAAACGGCTAAGCAGGGACAACGAGGCAGAGAGTCAGCAGGCGCACTACAGAGAAGCAATAATAAAAATAATAAAAAGGGCGGCAGAGAGAGAGACAGCGTCGGTAATAGCACAGGTCGATTCTTCACTTCCTCTGCGGTACTCCGTCAGAAAGACGAGGAGGAGAGAGTTGGGAGCGGAGAACGACGTAAGCAGCGGTGTGTGTGTGTGTGCCTCGTATCCTTGCTTCACGGAGAATCAGCCGCAAATGCCAGCGGTGGCATCACAACAAACCCATGTGTGCTTTCGATGATGGTTGTCAGACAGCGGCCGCGTACACGCACCGAAAGCGCACAAAGAAGCAATATGAAAAAAGATAAGCGGTTTTGCAGTGAGACATGAGTGGAGGCGGCGGCATGGTCGCAGAGGTGGGTAACCAGAACGCAAACGTACACGCGGGAGAGAGGGGGAGGAGGGAGGGGGTAGAACATACAGGTGAGTTAAGCGAGTTCGACGGCACAGCTGGGGTGAAGGGGTGCGGGGGTGGGGATGGTGGGGAAAGGAGCGCCGAACTATATGCGCTCGCACAAAATCCACGGCAGAACCAGCACACACACTTTCGTGAAGTGACCGCACTTTTTTTTGGTGTGTGTGTGTGTGTGTTTCTTGGTTTGTTTTCGAGATGGGTTAGTAGGCTTCTTTGTTAAAGACAGCTACACGCACACAGGGGCAAGCATACGAGCGCATGCCACTTTTACGTCGCTTTACGACTCCAACGACACAAGCGAAGGTACACGTGACAACGACACGCAGTACCCAGCGCGGCGAACAGCACGGAAGAGGAAGAGAGAGGAAGGCAGTCCGCAGCAGCGACACCTCACGCCGCCTTCTCTGCCTCCTGTATAATCTTCTTGATTGCCTCCGAGAACTTCGTCGTGTTCACCTCAGCGTTGGGGCCGGTGAACTTGAGCAGGTACGTGTGTGGGCCTTCGCTGGTGGCGACAGCTAAAATAAGATGCTTCGCCTCCGTCTTGGAGAGCGTGAAGAGGTTTTTGCCAACGGTCGCGTTGAGAGCGTAGCCGCCGCGCACTAGAAGTCGATGCACATGAACCCCCACCTCCGCCTTCTTCTCCTCGGCAATGAGTTTCACCTCCCCGGCCCCCCGCTCCGCCCAGCGGCCCGGTGTGTCACCCTCTCCCTTCTCGAACAAGTAGAGCTTTGATGGCGCCGTGGCCAACACGTCGCGCGCCGACTGCTCGACGACTTCGCTACCAAAGCCGGTGCCGTCAGCGTCGTCCTTCGGTGCGTCACTGCCCTTGTCCTCGCCCTCGCCGTCGGCTTCCGATTCTTGACCCCTCTCCTCCTGCATCTTCTTGCGAGCCTCAACGAAGCTGTTCACCGCGGCGCCAAAGTTAAACGAGCCGGCACCAAAGACAGGGGCCTTCGGCTGCGCTGCCGACGTCGCCGTCACTGGCGCTTGTTCCTTCGCTGGGGCCTCATCGGTCGTGGCGGTGGCCGGAGACTTGGCAGGAGTAAATCCAAAACTAAAGCCACCCGACGGCGTGCTCGCTGCCACTGAAGAAGAATTGATGCCAAAAGAGAAGCTGCTAGTTATTCTGGTTGGTGCGCTGCTGCCGTCGGCTGGCAAACCGCCGAAAGAAAAGGGGACTTTGGGCGTCGTTGATGACCCTGTGGTTGCAGAGCTTGCGGTGCTGCCCCCGAAACTGAATCCGCTAGGCTGAGTGGTAGGGGGATGCCCAAAGTATAACGACGACTGGCTAGAGGATGACGCTGGAGCCGCAAACGAAAATGCAGCCGCCGTGCCCTCGCTCGCACCACCGGCGCCAAACGGCATCTTGAAAACTGGCGGCTCCTTATCACTCCCGAGCGACACATCCTTGAATAGGGAGGGACCTCGTGCAAAGGCATTCGCCGACGACGTCGCCCCATCTGGGCGGCGCACTCGGACGACACGACGGTTCGCCATCTCCGACTCATCGGCGACCTGCGGGGTTGTCACAAATTCATCATCGGCGCGCCCCTCCCCGTCGTCGTCGCGGGACAGCTGACCTCCCGCCACGCGCTTTCGCGGACCCTCGCTCATGCTGCAGCGGTGTGCCTGCGGCCGAAACTCTATGTGTGAGTCCAAGCAAGAGAGTTTACGAAAAAAAGAAAAGGAACAGCACACCAACACTTTTCCCGTGTGCAGAACGGACTGGGTTCGCAACGCGGTGAAGCAGCCCACGAGTGGCACACGCGGTAGACCGACAGGCCCACAAACAGGCGAAGGATAAAGAGGAGAGTGACTACAAAGCGTCAGAGGATCCACATACCCAGACGGGGCACGTGCACGCGTACATTAGCATGCAGATGAGTGCGCGCACGTGGCCTTTGTGAAGACAGCTTGGCTACAGATAAGCGCAGCTGAGGGGCCACCACTGCCACCAAGACCCCAGATGTAGCGGATTGATGGCGGAGCAGTGCTCCTCAAACGAGTACCGATATGTGCCTCGACATTGAGCCCCACACGCAGGTGATGTCCTCCCCTGCGTGGCAACCAAAATAAAACTGAGGGGCAGAGGCATTCGTGGGACTTGCACCTGTCCCCTCCGCTGCGGCGATTTTCTTGGCATTCGGCGTGGTTACATCCACTCATTCCAAGCTGAAGCAGAAATACCCAGTTGGTCCATCTCGCTCCGTTCCTTACCCTAACACAGACCCACACACTTGGACGCATACACGCGCAGACATTGTGCCACGCCACCGCGGTAGACCGACCTCAACCAGACAGACCACTCAGGGTACTTTCAAAAAGGAAATCAAAAAAACCTTAGAGAACAACAACGCAGTCAGGCTACAGACCACGACCCTCTCTCCCTCCCTCCCTCCCCCAAGTCTCGCCGTTGCGCTTTCCGCCCCCTTCCCCTTCTGTTTCTGTCTTCATTGCATCCTCCGACAGCGCCTTTTTCCTTTATGTTTGAGGGGGGCGGGGGAAGCGGCGTGTCGAAGGCGCACAAGTTGCCAGCTGAGAAACTGCAGGAAGAAGGAGTGCTGCAGCACGCTGCATAAGAAAAAAAGGTTGTAAAAGGAGGGAGAAAAAAGGGAGGACCGAAGATGCACGTCAGCACGCAGGCAGCCTGCGCCACACGTCCCATCCCCACCACGAGGAGGAAAAAGAAGAGCAGACGGGGTAAGGAAGCCCGATCGAAACGCTGTGGATGGCGAGTGGGCAAACGGGGGAGAGGCGGGGGAGGTGGGGGGTGCCGGGCAGAAACAAAAGGTGTAGAAAGAGAACCGATACTAATGTGACAAAGAAGGAGAACAGCAAAACGGAAATAGGGGTAATCAGTATAACGAAGGAAAGGATATGACACGATTTCGCCAACATCGACAGAGAGAACGAGAGGTAGAGGAAACCTCCCCCTCCCCCACCACCAGCACCACCGAAAAAGGAAGAGCACTCAGCTCAAAGGCGAGTCCTCCTGCCTCCATTGTTTCTGCTCTCTTCTTCAAGAGGCTCCCCTTCCGTGGTGACGTCATCCTTGTCCGTTTCGTGCACTCTTTGGGAAGGCGGAAGCGGGCACCGAGAAGTAAGCATGCGCCCCCCCCCTCACCCTCCCTCCCCTCCTTCCTCAGTCGCGTGCTATATATATATGTGTGGTTTGGCGGTTCTTCCTGACACAAAAGAGAGAGACACAACACGGCGAGTGCAGCGAAAGGGGTGGGGTGGGGGCATGTCGTTGAGATGTGCAGCGAGCCGGAGAAGAGGCAGGCGACACAAGCGGAAAGGGGAGGAAGGGGAAGAGAAAATATCAAATGCGGGATGAAAGGAAGGGAAAATGCAACGCAAGGGAACCGCGAGGGACAGAGGGACAGGAGGACGGTGGGGGAGAAGAGCGATAACGTCGCCTTACATGGTCGGTGAGTATGTGTGTTCCATTCAACAGCAACAGAGAAAAAAAAGAAACCAAAAGTATGTGGCCGACAGCGAACAAACAGAAAAGGGAAGAGGAGAGCTCGTGCAAAAGGGTGCTGTTTCGGTGGGAAAGGGGAAGTGAGGCACGAGACTTGGGGAGGGGTGAGGGATGGGAGACGGAGATACGTCAAGCAACCAAACGCGTGCTGCACGACTTGGGGTGACCAGGAGTAGTGGCCCAGCGCAGCCACGTACGCAAAACGAAAATAAACGGACGACGGCATGGGTAGATGAGAAACCTGCCAAAGCCTGTGCCAGCAGTAGCTCTCCCCTGCGCAACTATCGACTGCGCTCCGTGCACCGCTTCGTGGGCTTTGTGTCGAGGAGGTTGAGCTCCACCTGTATCACCGCCGGCCTGCTCTGCGTTTTGGAGGCCTCGTCACCCGCGGAGTCCTTCAGCCAGAAGAGAAAGCGATTGCACGCGCAGGCTGCGACGACGCGGAATGAGCTTGCCTGCTGTGCAAGGGGGTGCGACGTTCGCAGGGAGGATGAGGGCCGGCTCGAGGCCGCTTTCTCCTCGCAGAGGGGGCAAGAGAGCCAGTGATGTGTTGTCAAACAGAAACGGTAGAGCGACTCTCGGTCGTTCGCATGGAGGCACTTTGACGACTTTGGAGCCTCGTTAAATAGAACGTAGAGACTTCCGTCCTCCACCACAGCGGCGGCCGGCATACACGGTGTGGAGAGGTTCCACCGGCCTGGTGCGAGTCGGTGTCCGCCCAGTGGATAGACAGGCGTCCATGTGAACCCGCTTACAGATGACTCGCCGACCAAGGAAAGGCACCACAAATCGTCGAGGACGCCAGTAGCGGTGCTTCCGCCATACAGCCAAAGGCACTGCCGAGCCGCGTCAAACGCAAGGACGGCGTCCTCACGCGGACACGGGCAGACGCCAGGGGTCGCCTTCAGCCGCTCCCACTGCGCGACGCGTAGCTGGATGGACGGCGCGATCCAGAGCCGCCACAAGTCATTCAGCCGCGAAGTGGTGTCATTGCCACCAAAAAGGTACAAAACCGGCTCCAGCGATGTCGGCGCTTGCGCACCAGAGATCATGGTCGCCGAAGCGGCAGGTCCCATCGCCTTACCAGAGGGCTGCAGCGACCCAGCAGCCGGTGGTGATGGCGGGCTAGTCTGCCACCGTTCCGTAGGAGCAGAGAATCCAAAAGCAAGCGCGTGTCCGTATCGCCCCACCGGTCGTGCAGACACACGCACATCGGCCTCCAGTCGATCCCACCGAAGCGCGGCCTCATAATCGCCTTTTGACGACCGTCCTCGTGCACTGGTAGGAGTGGTGGAGGGACGTCCTCCTCTGATCACTCCGAGGCTCGGCGGGGACACCACATCTGCACTTGCAGTGACGCCGTCGGGGCGCCGTGGGTGGAGATGCCAGAGCTCTGCGCTGCACTTCGTGCCATCCCACCCACCAAACAAGATGATGGATCCCTCGGCAGGCAGAGCAGCGGCGCTTGCGTGGGCGACCCTGACCGGGGCGTCGGGCAGTCGCGTCCACACATGCGTCACGGCATCCCATACGCGTGCGTACGGTACGATGTTCTGTGTACATGTATCGAACCCGCCGATGACAAACACTTGGTCCTCAGCACAGACTGTTGTCGACTCCACAATTGATGTGGTCCACGGCGGAGGCACACCTTGCTGAGTAAGTGGAGTGCGCTTCGCTGGTGATTTGGCCGCCTCCGCGTAGGGGAACTCAGACAGGCTATTGTACAACTGTGACATTGCCGGTGAATCTAGGGCAGTAAAGGAAAAAAAAACGAACAGCAAACGCCAAAGGAAACAAAGGAAGCACTGGTATCACGTCAGCGGATGCCCACGCTGAGCAAGAGGAGAGGCACCGGTCTGTGTTCAACAGAGTTACAGAAAAGAGCGCCGTGCAACGTGCACGCGCAACCGCGAACTCTCCACGATGCCTACAACGGCAGAGAGATGCACAGAGCACCAAAGAGCACCAAACAGAGAAATGCAGGCTAGACCACAAGTGAAGTGTCACTGGCCTTATCCGACGCGAAAAAGCAAGGGAGAAAGCAGGAAGGTTGCACCAGTAAAGAAAAAGGCAGGTGCCACGGCAGCCACCTCCCCCTACCCGCCTCCCCAACCCCGAGAAAAAAAAAACAAAGGATATGGCGTGGGATGTGTGCGCGTGATGTGAGAGAAAGGAGGAGGAGGGAGGGGGAGAAGAAAGCCGAAGATGAGGGCGTGGGGAGAGCGGCAGCGGCGGCGAGTTACACGTAAGGAAGCACCGTCTGTGTGACTGAAGCGAAAGGCGGCAAATCTCTCCTTGTTGTTCCTCCGTGATAGAGAGTGAGAAGCGCATCACGCCAAGGTGCCCTGCATCTTCTCTACATCCGCGCACAGACACGCGCGCCTCCTAACGGTTACGGTCGCGCATGCAGTTATTCGGTGTGTTTCGGCCCACCATTGTCGCATTCCAGGACACACACAAGGAGTGTTGCCGTGTCCTCCGTCTGTTTACTTCCTGCCTCTGCTCTGCGAATACATGCGTGCCTTCGTTTTTCTTTCCTGTCTTCTTTACACGTGGCGCCATTTCGTGCGGACACTGCGCTCATGCACGACGAGAATATGCTTGCACCTCAGCGTTACATCCGGTGTTTTCAGCAGTGCACCACACCGGAGCTGTGAACCACAACACCGAGAGAGAATCGGCATTGCAGACCGCTTTAGGCACGAAGGCACAACAGTCCGTCCAACTGCCTCTCCAAAATATGGCGGTCGTTACCGCCTTTTCTTCCGTCACGCTGGGCTGTGTGTTCGCTAGAGACAAGAGGAGGGGCACATGAAAAGGCGGCATTGCACTCCATCACCACCGCTGACCCACACACACACACGTGCATGCACAGCACAAATAAGCAGACGCTCAGCAAGTCGCAAGCAGCCGCAACGACGGCCTCGCTTGCGCGCACCTTTCCACTCGCCTGCGCGGACTTGCATACGAGCGTGTGCCGAATAGAAGCCACTCTTCCTCGCACCACTTCCACGGATGAGACACACGGGCTGCTTCTACAGTGCAGCAGATGCGCTCATAACAACATATAAAAAAATGTGCGCTGCTCTTTTGATGGATCGCATTCTCTCTGGTGGCGCAGATGTCAGAGGTGAGGGAGGGTGTGCAGCGACCGTGGAAGATGATCCAGAGATCGATGTTGCTATTGGCCATGGCGGGTGGGGGTGAGAGAGGGGGGGCTACAGAGAGAGAGAGATGAACATAAGGGACTACAACGATAAGCGTTTCGGATGGCATCATGCGCAGGGAATGAAAATGAGTGCAGTATACACAGAGCACCCCTCACGCACAGACGCACACGCGTGGGTGCGCGCACGAAAAAAAAACATGACCAGATGAAAAACGCAAGACACAGCGAGACGGGGGGGAGCAGAGAACGGGCGAACAAGAGAACAAAGGAGAGACAGGACCGACCGACCCCCTCCCCCCACACACACACAGTGCCAGAGCAGATAGTGGCGCACAACGTTCAGTGTCACCTGCGAGGACGACCGCGAGGGGTAAGGTTCGCATGGAAACGTGGTAGGTGAGCATGCAAGAGAAACACAGCTGAGAAGAAATAGGACGAAGAGGAATTGGGGCAGTGGAAACTGCCTCAGCTGCGCTGGCGGAATGCAGTGTCCAACGAGTTTCTGGGGTTTAAGGGGCCGTGCCCCGTGCCCACAGCAACTCTCACCATCATTCCACGCGCACACAACGCACACGCAGGGGAACACTTTGCAGAGGTGCGGTCGGCAGTGAGGAAAAGCAACACAAAAAGCACGGTGTTGCACAGGCCGTCCCCCCTAGTGCTGCGTCCCTTTCACACAGGCATCCCTGCCTTCCACCTTGTCTCATGCCTCTTTGTCGTCCTTGCCTCCACGCAGACCGTTGCTTACGATGCGCTGAACCCCATCTGCCCGCGAATGCGGTTCTTGAGTGACTCGGGTATCGCACCCTTATCCTCCGCGATGGCGTCCACTACGGGCAGCACATCCTCCGGCTTGAAGAGGCCGTAGCAGATGCCACCGTGGCGGCTGTAGATGATCACGTTGCCCGCGTAGATATGACCGCCCATGTGCGAGCACGAGCACACTGTCACCCGCTCCGCACCACCGGCGCCCATCTTTTCGAGGAGAGCATGACGAAAGAGGTCGATCAAGACGGAGCCGCAGTAGCCGCAGCGCGCGTCGCGTGTGAAGTGGGAACAGAGGAAGATAAAGTACTCACCCGAGCGGTCTACGGCCAGTGTGCCTTTTACCTCCCACGGCAGCTCATACGGCTCCGAGACACCGCTGTATTGTGTAATGATGACCGCCTTCTTGTCATCGTCCAGTTTACAGTGTAGGATCGAGTCCTCCGTGTCCTGGTCAACGTGCGACACGTTAAAGTTTGCATCCGGTAACTTGTGCTTGACGTGATGCCTCAGCTCCTTAAAGCCCGGCACGTTCTCGGTGTGCTTGTCCCACTCCCTTGCAGGCATACGAGTGTTCAGAAAGATGTGCTCCCGCAGACTCATGCTGCCGATAATCTTGGCCGGGATCGGGCCACAGCACTCCTCGCGCCCGAAGCCGTACTTTTGAGGGTCGAGTCCCTCAATGTCTTGCAGCGTCTGTGTCGTCAGCTTCGGTCTGATCGCCTCAAACGAGTTGGGATCGGTGGACATCATGCACACGGTTTGAGTGGAAGCCAGTGCATGAGCCACGCACAGGAAGCCTTAGACAGCGCAAGGGGCGCTACCCCTCCAAGAAAAAAGCGCAAGGAAGGAAGCAAGGAATAGAATGGATGCGACTCGGAGCAGACACAGCAGAGCAAAGAACCGTCACCAGTGTGTGGGGGGGGCACCTCCAGGTGCCATCAAACAAAAAGGTCGGAAGCAACGGAGTAGCGCGGCGGGAGGGAGAAAATAGAGGTCGCAAAGGCGATGCCGCGGCAAATCACCGCAGAAAAAACCCAAAGAAACGTCACGGCGGGCTGACAAGGAGTAGAACACGAGAGAGACAGAGAAATTTCCTAAGCGGTCGGCTTGCGAAGCACCTGTTGGCCAAGAGACTGGAAAGTGCGCATGCAGAGGTGAGTGATATGAAGGAGGAGAGGGGTGGCAGGGAGAGAGAGAAATGGTGAAGGTAGGTGTGGCAGCGTTAAGATGCTAGAGAAGGGTAAGATACGCACCGTGTCGTCGTTGGGGTGACGTCCCATGGATGCGCATCGACGGCGTGCAGACACCAAAACAAAGAAAAACATGAAGCGAGGGAGTCAAGGAGCCGCAACGAAGCAGAATGTGTGTGTGTGTCGCTGTTTATCGGTGGGAGAGATGTTAGTGTATGTACACGTGCGCCGGACGGAGAGCCCAGCGAGCCTGTCAAGGTACAAGTCGCGACACTCCACAAGGACGAGGAGGCGGCGCATCGGCATAAGCAGCAGCAGCAGCAGTCCAACGTTGCCACTAATGGCCGGACTCCTCCACGCGGTCAAGTCTGCCCAATTGTACACGTTTTGTCTGTCTTTTTTCTCCTTCATTCTCTCTTTCTGAAACACACGCCGTCAGGATGGGACAACGCAACGCATACGCCATGGCCAGGCAAGCCCAGCTCGCATGCCCGTGCCCGCGGGCACCTATTCACGATGAGTCGTCACGACTTCTGCGGTTATCGGCCATACTCTTGGCGCTTAGCGGGTCTACGATGCGCGGCCGCACCAGCATCTTCTTGGGTACACAATAGGGAAACACGAGCGCGTTGCAGACCGGGTTCAGGGACTCGTTGCCGTGAAGTGCTGTCTCCCAGCTTTTGGCGCGCTTCAGCTTGCCAATTTTGGCGAGAGCAACCTGCCGCTGCCGATGTGCAGAGAGGCGATCCTGAAAGAGCATAACCACCGGCGGCACCGCAAACTCAAACTCGCGCTCGTTCAGCGAACCATCCGTCTGAATCGTCAGTGTCTTATGCATGCGCGGGAAGCGTGACCGCTCGATCGCGAGCTCCTCGCGGTACATGCCTCGGTTCTCGACGTGCTGCATCTCACTCAAATGTCGGTCCTTGATGAAGGTGCGAAGCACGTAGGGAACTTTGTAGTCTGGCGGGCGCAGCTTCGGGTTTGGCGAGACGGTGCGCGCCAGTGGCCGCAAACCTGCAGCGGGCGGGGCGCTTTTTGTCACGACGGCCCACTTATTCAGCACCATGGTGCTATCCAGGTTTTCTTCGAATATATATATGTGTGTCGGAGAGGGAAGGGGGTCGAGTAAGAAGGGCACTTGTTTGTTTGGGGTGTAGCCACGTGGTCCCCACACCGCGTCCACTGATGATATCCACCGACAAGCATCCAAGGAGTGTGTGGACAGCGGCGATAGGGGAGAGGGAACATATGGTCGACGAGTTCAGTGTTGTTGGCATCAAACGACACCGTCACGACAATCACGAAGGGGCGCAGTGGAGAAGGTTCAAGAGCAAAGGTGTCCTCGTGAGAGGCCTTCACCAGCAGAGACCGAGGAACGTAAGCGGAGGAGGTGGGGAAGGCGGGCAGGCTTGGGCTGTGTGTCCTCGAGACAGCCGCACAATGGGGACATCCACACGCATGCGCGGTTTACGCGTCTTGTTGCAGCGCCATTCTTTCTTGGCATGTTCCCAGCGTCCTCTTCGCCTCGTCCCCGTCTGCTCTACTTCCGCCTTGGCACCGCATGTCACCCCCCCCACCCCCATCGCAGTGGTCAAAGTCAATACGAAGTGCTCGCAATACAAATGCGAAGCACCCCACTACGCCTGGGAGCCGTTCTTAACAGGAGCGCGACAAGCAATCATGTAGACAGAGACGCAAAGATCGGAAAGCGCGCAACAATAGCACACATCCGTTTCTCTCCACCTCCCCCCACTCCCGCGGCGGCTGTGGCAGGTGGTGCCCTGACGACAAACGTGGTGTCAGAACAGCAACACACGCACACACACGAAAATGCGCGGGGCGATCACTGCAAGCTGACAGGGCCCCAGGGCACACCTGGCCTACACGCCGCGGTGCTGAGAGTATGTGATGTAGCGGTCAATCGTGTGTGGGGTCAGCTGATAAAACAGAAGCCGATTATCCACCATCCAGCGCAGCAGCGCGAGCGAGGCAAAGCGGACGCCGTGTACCGCCGCCATCTCCTCCATGGCAAAGACAAGTGTCTCCACACCGTCGCCAGCAACGCGGTCCGCCACCTCCACGAGACCACCAGCAGAGCTGTCCAGTCCCAGAGCCGCGACGGAGAGAACGTTGAGCTGATCTGGTGATTCGATGGCGCGACGAAGCAAACTTTGGCATGCCACGTCGAGCACAAAGAGAAACGCAACGCCGCACTCGACAACGCAGCTGCTACTACGATTGGTAGGCGCCGTGAGACCAGACGTCGAGGAGGCGACCGGCCAAGCGGCATTCATGTTTTTCATGAGCGTCAGCACGGTGGTCGACGTCGCTGCCTCCTTTTGTGTCGTCGACAACTCGCCATATTCGGACCACCAAGTCTGCGTCGCGTCATCACCGTCGTCGTTCTTGGCGTTCGGACGCAGCAGCACGAGCGGCGCGAGATGTGTGTGCTGAAATTCCTCCACAAGTGCCCTCCTAGAGGCTGCCCTTGTGGCAGTCGCAATGAGCCGCTGCCACGAAAAGGCCACGGCAGCGGACATCTCCAGCCCAACACTGCTTGTACGCGTCGTCACACACGGGCGGCGCCACGCGTGCGCGGCGTAGAGCTCAGCGAGTGATGCAGGCACTGCATCATGTGGCGCTGACGAGCTGCCTGGGACGGCTGCAGAGGAACGAGCGTTGCTCACCTCGATAAGCTGATGCAGCCAGCGCGGGTGACATGGGTGCAGCGTGGACGGGCACGCCTCGTAGCATGGCTGCTGCGGTGCTAAGCGGGCACACGACTGCGTTAGAGACACGCACTCGGCCACCTCTGCCGGGTCTCCGGGAAGCAAGACGGTGACGCGGTGGTGACAGCCACTGTCTGTCAAGTGCAGTGACGCGAGAAAATGCAGTTTCTGCTGGAGTCGCACATCTTTGGAGAGCACGAGGACCACGTCCGCCGGCTGCTCGCAAATCTCGCATGCGAGGTCCGCCACGGACGTGCGCTGAAGTGAGGAGGCAGTGACGTCAACGACAACGGCTGGCAGGGGTGAATCAGGGGTGGCTGTGTGTGCGAAAGCAGGCGACGCCACAGTCAGGTAGTTCTGCCTGCACCGCCGCACAGGCGCAGAATGCATCGCGTCGGAGAGAGCCTGGTGTATGGAGACGCCATCGGCTGCGGGCGAGAGAATCATGTCGCACAAACGCTTCCACACTTCGCTGGAGGTGAAGCAGGAGGACACGCGCGTGGAGCAGGCGACAGGGCGTTTGCTGCACGTCGACAGCATTCTGTACCGACGTTCCTGGACCAACTTCCACCATTGCCTCGCCGTTGCCCTCGCTGCATTAAACCAGTGCACCATGTGAGCTGGATCCTCCGCTGCTGCCCCCGCGGCTTCCTCCCTCGCACTTCCATGCGAATTCATGCAACCCCTAAGCAATGCTGCGGAAACCGCAAGAGGCAGGTCGTGCAGGTGCTGCATAACTTCCGCAACAAGGAGACGCGGCTGCGGAGCAGTAACTGGCCCGGCAGGGCGTCCGCCTGCGCGGGCTAGCGCCTCTAGGAGAAAGGTGCGCTCTGCCTCCTCGTCGCACATCGCCGTGACCGCTTGCACGAGTCGCCGAACGGTCGACGGCGCCGGGAACACACCGACGCCGATTCCGCTAAAAGAAAGCCGCACGGCACCCTTGGTGCTGCCGTTCACCACCACACCGGGCCGCACGCAGGGACGAATTTCGTGTGCGGTGCAGGCCAGCAGTAGCTCCGCCGCCGTGTCACGGACGACCAGCGGCGCCTCCACGTCAACTGCGCGCAGCTCCGCGATGTACCGCAGCCCGCGTACGGGACCCTCCGTCATACGCTGCAGCAGCCGCTCTTTGAGAAGCTGCGCCGCCAAACGCTCCTCCATGCTGGACGTAACTTCGATCCACCCCGCCGGTTCCAGGAAGGCACACGAGGCGGACGCTGCGCTTGTCGAATCCACTCCCAGGCGCACCAGTCGCGGGCCCTGCGGCAGAGTCGGTAGCGACTCGATAAACGAGACCGCCTCGTGAAGGGCCTCCAGCAACTCACGGGAAGTCGGGAAGGGTCTTACCATGCTCACATAGACCGCTGATCCGCGTAGACAGCACCGGAGAACGGGAGTGGCGAGCAGCGCACGGGTAGACAGCTTCTCTGGCGAGCAACAGAGCTCAGAGGATGCGGGTGAAGAGGAGGTGAGAGGGAAAGTCGCGGCAGAGTCTGCCGCCGAAGGCAGAAAAGCCGCTGTGCTGGCCGTAGGCAAGACTGGTGTCGGGTCGCCGAGAGTCGATGTCGGCAATGCGGCACTCTGCGCCAAAGGTGGCGCCGCTGTGTGGACAGTGTCGATTGTTGGTGCTGCTGGGACGGGTTCTGGTCGTGCAGGTGGCGCTTCACTACACGGCATCGTAGGAGCCATCGGCGGTGACGATGGGGCAAACAACCCCGTTGGCATCTCTCTCTTCGTCGCCTGTGCGTCGCCCTCGGCCTCCTCGACGACGGGAGAGAAGAGCGTGTTTTCCAACTCCTCCAACGTAAAGGCGATGTCGGACGCGCCGTGGGCGTCGGTGGCGGCCTGCAGGTGCTCCGGCGTGAGAATGAAGGACGATGTCCACGACTGAAGAGGTGACAACGCTGCTTCACAAGGTGGTGACACTGCCGGAGGCAATGGAGCTCGTCGACTCCGTATGCCGGTGTTCACTGCCGGCGGTGGTGTCGAGATCGGCAGCGGTGCGATAAGCGGTTCCGCATCTAGCGAGTCCTCGGCGAAGAGTAGAGACGATGCGGCGTCTCCCGACGCGGCTCCCCTCGGCCTCCGAGTGTTCAGGCCGGAACTGCCCCCCAGCCGCGAAGCGGGGATGGACACGCGACTCCGCTTCTGCTCGTCGGCGACGATCTTGCCAAGCGTGAATATGTCGTTCAGCAACGTGTCTGCCTCACCGTTGCCGCGGCGTCGACGCTGACGCGGCTGCTTGCTTGCCTCATGCGCGCCAGGGTCACTTGGAAAGAGGGATGTGATTTCATCCTCGTCGAGGCGACTGTGGAACGGCGCCGCACGGTCAGACGTCTGACTTCGCGAAGCCTGTGTTCGACGAGCGCACACGAGCGCTACGATGAGGCGGAGAGGCCGCCGCGACCGCGTCTCCTGTGCAAGTCGGCGCATTCACGAGTATGTGGATGATGCGCAACGCGTCGTTGTGTTCCTGGGGGAAAAAAGTGTGGTTAGATCGCCAAGCGCCGTCGACGCAAGCAAGACAAAGAATAACGCAGAGCGAGGGTTTAGTGAACGCATGAACCACGAGAAACAGAGCAAGAAGAGTGCTGGCAGAGACATAGAGGAGAGACCGCATGAGCACCAGGTAAAGGAGGCTCAAGCGAGCGAGGGCTCGGTGCGTTCGACACATGCTCACAGCCACACACACAAGCACATGGACAGCTACTAGAGTTAAGAAGACATCCATACTGTCCTCAATCGTTCTCTCGTTGTGTCGTTGTTGTTGGGAGATGCTGGCTGATAAAAGCATGCGTGTTTCAGCAGCATTCGCTTCCGTTGCCTTTGCAACCCGTAGTCACAGCAAAAGGGTCTACACAGTGGTGCGCCACTGTCCGCTGGGCTGTGTTGTGGTGCTTTTGCCGCTTTCATTTTTGCCTCTCAGTCTCGTAGACTGAAGTGGAAGGTACAGTGCGACACATCGAGGCGAGCAAGCGAAACAGAGAGCGACAGAGGAGAGGCCGGAGAGACCGTGGTGCAGGTAGCAGACAAGACAGTGTGCTCCATCACCCGTCTTTCCCTCGCCCCTCCCCCCTCTGCCGTTGATGCATCGCTGCCGCTGCCCGCACAGGACAAACCGCTTCACTTGGTTGCGGCGGGAAGCCGAGGAGAGCCGGACTGAGGGGGCAGCAAAAACCACCGCAGAACTGCCTCCTCTGACGACACTGGCCCAAAGGACTGGCCGCCTTGCATCACCGCAGACACCGATGTCACCTCGGCGCACCTGAGGACATCGTAGCCGAACTTCTCCACGTTTGCCGTGAAGAGCATCACGTCCGACGCGGCGGCAGCGCGGTCATCCTCGGCGGTGGCCGGGATCTGCAGGGTCGACTCGCGTAGCATGACACTCAGTGACCCTAGCAATGGAACCATCACGCCATCCATGTCTCCAGGCGGCAGCAAGGGCCGCAGCGCACGCATTAGCCGTGCCACCTCGCGGAGCATGGCCATGACCCACTCGTTACCGCTTGCCGACCAGTGTCCCTTCTCCATCGAGACGTGATCCAGGCTGTTCACCTTGCGGTGCACGAGGGACCCCATCTTCGAGAAGAATTCGTTGCGGTGGGCCATGCAGTTGCGCACCACACGGTTCCAGTCATTCTTGACGAACAGCTTCGACGTCTCAGGAGCGGTGTTTGCAGAGGACGCGTTTGACGGCATCTGTGATGCTGAAGCACCGCCCACAAGGCCTAGCGCGTTTGCCACCGCCAGCGCATCGAGCGGCGCGCGGCCACGCAGTGACGAGACAAGGACACCCTCTTCCATGGCGGCCGTCAAGTGCGCCTGCAGAGCAGGAATGAAATCGATGAGAAACGCGACACACTGCGAGGCGATGCATAAGTGCTGCGTGGTGATGGTGGAGAGCGTGCCTTTCTCTACTGCCCGCGCACCAAGCACCATGGCAGCTGCCTGGCCCTCGTACTCATCGAGCAGCTCACTCATGCGCGACGCGACATCGAAGGCAAGGAAGGGGAAGAGGGCAATATATTCGTGATATTTGTGCAGCAGATCCATCAAAACGAGGAGGGAGATGGGCACGAGGCGGCCCTCCAGCTCGTCAGTGTCGGCACCCGGCGCCGCTTCCGCCGGCTCGCTAGCCGTCTTCCCGTTGGGTAGAATGACGGCACCGGTACTGCACCGTACTCGCACGTAGAGTTTAGCGGCTCCGGTACTGAGCAGATCATCCGCGCCGCAGGCATCCGTAGCTCCACGAGCCGAGCTCGCCGAATGGCGCCATCGATTAAAGACGCCGTCGCTGTCGCCCGAGGCGAAGAGGGCCGTCAGCGAGCGCAGTCGAAACGCCTTCAGCGCTGTCGCCTCCATGGTGCACATGTCCTCCACCTGCTGCTGTATCGACTCGTCGACCGCCTCCTTGGCGGCCCACGTCTCCCCCTCCGTCACCATAATCATGTTCTCCTTGTTGACGCTGTGCTGGTGGCGGAAAAAGCGCTTGGCGAGTCGCTGAACAGTGGTGCCGATCACTTTTGTCGGACGGTACACCACAAAGCCGGCCGGCTCCTCGGCAGCTGCGAGGGACTGCGCCTTGTGGTCGCCCGCAGTCGACGACACGGGCGAGCCGGTCGGAGTCCCATACCCGCTGCCTCCTTCGCGAAGAAGCAACACCAGTCGACCAGCCACATCGCCTGTCACGCGCACCGGAAACTGCACACTAACGCGCACGAGCTGCACCACCTCAACCATGGACGACAACTGCGGCCCGTTGGCATATACCTCCAGCAACGACGCGACTAGCGACTCCGCCTCGCCACACACGCGCGCAAACAGGTCCCGCGTCGCCGTCTCCATCAGGATGTGGCGGTTCTCGTACATGGCGAGCGCCGTCCGCAGCCCTCCCGTGAGGAAAAAGCCCCAGTTCTGCGACGCGTGTGTCACAAAGTCCACGAGCATGTCCACAAACTGCTGCAGCACCTGCAGATAGCCCTGAAAGCGGAGGTGTTTCGCAAACCCGCAGAGCTGCTGGCGTGCCTCTGGCAGGGCGAGAGCAACCGTGTCGCTGGTAATGGAGAGAAGCTCATTCGCCTTGGTATTATCCAGCGTGCCAGCGTTCATGAAGAGACTCACGAGCATCTCTTGCCCCATGACATGAAGCAGCTCAACAAGCCTTACATGGTAGAGCTGATTTGCCGCGTTCAGCACACCGAGGCGCGTTACGCTCTCGCACACGGTCGTCACTCGCTCGTTTGACTCGCCTTCGTCGAGGTTGCTCAGCAGCACGTCACAGTACTCGTCGAGCACGAGCTTTTCGAGGGCTTTGCGCGCTCTCCGGAGACGCCCCGGGACCTCCTGGAGGCATTGTAGGTGCGACAAGGACTTCCACGCAACGCCCTGCTCCACATCCTTGGTGCCGCGCACCGCAGTCTCCAGGTCAAGCAGCGCGGATGAGATGGCCAGCACCTCGCCAAAGTCGCGCTCCGGCAGCGCAGCCCAGTTCTCGACGTCCCCTAATCGCCGGAGCACTTGCTGCGCTGAGGTGGCGGTGGTGTTCAGTCGCAGAAAGTTCTGCCGTCGCCGGTAGAGATTGCCAATGCGGATGTACTCGGCAATGCAGTGCTCGCCAGCGCGCATGCCGCCCTCGCGAGCCACTCGCACGTCAGCCAAGACGGTTCGAGCGTCGCTGCTGAGGGAGCTGAACTGGCAGGAAGTGGCGAAGAAGTCCTCGGAGCGGTGCTTGACGTGCTGCAGCAGGCACTTCTCCACAGCCGACTCCCACGCGCGCAGCTCCTTATTCCGGCTCTCCAGGTATTCGTAGTCAGCCGCAAACGTGCCACCATCCACGAACTGTGTCGGTGTTCCCGTTGAGCTGCCCTGTGTGGCCACTGCCGCAGTGGGTGACGTTAACGTAGCAGCAGGCCGAGACTCACCCACGGCATCCGATAGCATGCGTATTTCAGCTGCCGGGTCGTACGACATGGAAAAAAACTCCGTTGGTACCCCCGCTGGCCACGGGCCGTCATCCACAGTCGCTGCACCGTCGAGGTGCGCGTAGTCGCCAGCGGCGTCTGCCACGCCGTCCTCCCGCCATTCCCTCGCATCGTTCGCGATCCCCTCACGTTGATTGGCCTGATAGGCTTTTGAGATAAGCTTCACGTAGCCGCTGAAGTCCTCATTGGGTGGGTACTCGGCGAGCAAGGCGGCAGAGGACTCGGGCCCCGTCTGCGCAGCCGAGTAGGAGCGAAGCATGTCCTCCAGGTCACCCACACGGCCATTAAAGTCGAAGGCCGCGTAGAGCTTACCCCCTAACCAAGTGGCCCAGTCTACATTTGTGGTCGGCTCGCCTGGGTCGTTCAGGATCGAAATAAAGCTCTGCCCCACTGAGTGCTGTAGCTGAGTGAAGTGCTGTTGGGAGATGGGGTCGAGTGCGGCAAAGGGGGAGCAGTCGTCACCATACGGTGACACGACGCCGTTGCGCACATTCTGCTGTCGCTGAATCTCATCAGCGGCGCAATCTTCTTGCAGCTCCGTGAACAATACCTCCGGCACACGCAGCTTCTGTCCTGGAGACAAGGCCGAGACCTCGTACAGCCAGTTGCGCAGCTGGGCTCGCAGCGTCGCAGAGGACACGCCATTTCGTATGGACTCCTCTACAACAAGGGAGGGGAGTCCCAGTGCATGGGCGATGCGGACGCGACTAAATCCGTGGTGGACCATTAAGTGAGCACAGATGCTAGCGGCAGCGTCGCGACTGCGGCGGACTGTAGCGTTGCGAAGTTGGCTGCCCTCTGCGGAAACGAGCTGCGTTGATGAGGTGAGCTCATTGTGTGTTCCCGGATATGACGTCATGCTTTGACGCTCTTCGTGCTATCCTTTTGTTTTTTTGCCACCAACCGTATCCTTCACACGTGGTACTCCCTTCCACTTTTCGTTTGCTTTGTCGTTGCCCTTGGGTTGCCTGTCACACAAAACTGGGCTCCGTGAACCACGTATCAGTGTCTCCACGATCCGAAGACGGTGGTACTTGTATTCCCCGTGGTAGCTGGTGAAAGGGACGTCGAAGAGAGAGCAGACGGGTTTCCTTAGCAGAACGTGGAACGGGGAAGCGCCCGTCTGTCTAATATGTATGCGTGTGTCTGTGTGCCTGTGTGTGTGTGTTTGTTCGCGCCTTCCTCTCAAGCGGTGCACGAGGCATTCGCGTTCAATCAGAGGTTGTGGGGTACTGCTTGCTGCAGCTGCGGTAGAGGCCGAGGCAGTTCACCCAACCGCCACTCATACTGCGCCGAACGCAGCCGTGCACACAAAAATGAAGCGTTGAAGAAAAAAAGAAGGGAGAAGTATTCGAGTAGCTCATACGATGAGACGGTGAGGCGCAGCATGCGAGAGAGTCGACTCCGAACACACACGCACACACACGACACCTCTCATCCGCCGAATCGCCTTTACACACCTTCACCTCCGTAAGTGTAGTCATGCAAAGGCCGTCAGAGGGGAACGCCGGGGATGACGTGCCGCGGCTCCACATGTATGGAGCTCTTGGGTTCGGGAAGCAAGAGAGGCTAAGCAAATGGCGCAGACGCAAAGCGGGTGGCATGGGCACGACACGCGCCGAGCTGGACCGCATCCAACGCGGCATAATGGGAAAGAAAACGCATGAGTATGATGAGGCAAGGGAAGGAGGGGGGAGCACCTCTTCAGACGCAGCCATGGCGACTGCAGCGAGACGCACATCCGTTGCGCATGGTGGTGGTGCGCTCATTGACAAACACTCGCAAAAGGGTCGGCGCACCTTCGCTTGTTCTTTGCGTCGCGATGCATTCGCCACTATGCGTCTAGCATGTCTAGGTCTAGCTCCAGGGTCCCTTCTAGCGTGCATGCAGAGCCAGACCACGTCCTATGCCCCACAGGAGAAGGAGGGGAGGTCTGCGTGACCGTGCGTGGTCGTCTCTACAAATGAAGAGCAGAACGGTGTGCGCATGCACAAGGTGTTTGAGCGAAAGGTGCTCAAACCTCGCACGCCTGGACACGCGAGGAAGGTGTCCCTTGGAAGCACCCCCGTCGAGACCTATTCGAAAGAATGACTTTAGACGCCGCATGTCGTCCTGTGCCATGCTCGTATTGGCAGCGCTACGGCTGAGGTGCCCAGGTGGAAGGCGGCGCAGGCACCGACACTCTCGGCGGAAGAGGCACAAGAGATGGCGCAGCAATCGCATCCGTAATGGCGGCGGCAGCAGGTGGCGCGGCGGATTCGACATCCTTGGCCTGCAACGTCGCTCTGCCCACGTCCTCAAAGTCAAAAGACGATACTGCTTGCTCCTCCGGCGGGGGCGTCTTCGGGCTTGGAATGAGGTCGTCATAGCTCCCGTGTGACGAGGCAATCGCCATGGGAGAAGAGGGGGCGCCCCGGGCAGCATCGACAGCAAGGTTGCTTTGCATCGTCGTCTCCGGCATTGGGTTCTTTGCCGCTAAAGTATCCTCACTTGGTACCCTGCTACGACCGCTGCCGCCGGTGGGGCCAGTGCATGGCAGCGCATCTGCAAGGGCCGACTCCTCCCGTTCACGCGTCCCGGCAGTGACGCGCTCGGCAGAGATGCTGGAGGTCATGTCTTCGTCATCGTCCGGGGAGGGCACCTCCATAAAGTCCGCACTACCGCTGTCGCCTGACGCCCTATCCTCGCCTTGCCGCGAGGCACTTGCAGTGGCTGCCCTTGTTCCCGTGTCCTTTTCGTTGCAGCTCTGATGGCTTGTGGAGAGAACGGGCTTGCTTGCTTCCAAGACATCGGAGCCAAAAGGGGATGGGGTCTTGCGCAGCCCCACCGCCCCTGTCCCCATCACAGCACACTGGCCACTGTTGGTGTTCCCAGACCCCTCCGTGGGGAAGGCAGACGCCTCACCGTCGACGTCGCCGCCAATTTTCGCCGTGTCCGTCGACGACTGCCGAGATGAAAATGCGTTCTGCATGTCCTCCAGGCAGTGACGCTCCGCAAGGGCCCCCACAAAATCAAAAGAGGTGTCACCTGAGTACTGGTTGGTGAGATCGGCGGTTGTGCTGTGGTCGTTGCTGAGCATGTGGGAGTTCACCCCACCTCTACTCATCTCTGCACCACTGCCGCCGAAGTCATCGTCGTTGCAGACGCCCGTCGCAAACGAGCTGCTGCGTCGCTGCGGGTACAAATTCGAGGCAACAGCTGGAGTAAGAGCAACGGGGGACGGCATCGGCACACCGTCCCTTGGGTGCAAGCTCGTCAGCGCGTTGGCACCGCGGGAAGACAGGAGTGAAAGGGAAGATCGGCGTTCATCTGCGCGCGACACCGCCGCGAACGGAGCCGCCGCGACCGCTTCCTCCAACTCAGGCGGCTGCTGCCGCACAGGGAATGTTGGGAGCGGCCCAACGACATTGGAATCGGGGAGAGGCGGCATCCGCCGCGTGGCAGCCTCCACCAGCGCTGCTGACCCAGAGATGGTGTTGCTGTTGAACTTCGCCACGCCGACCTTTTCCATCTGCTGCAGCGGCCCACCGGGTGGCTCGCTCCGGTTGGAATTTGCATGGTGACCTTGGTCACCATCGTCCCCCCCGGAGTGCGGTGAGTTCAACGCGGAAGAGGTTGAGGAAGATGCCGAGAATGAGTCGCTGATCTTGGTTTCGCTGATGTCTGGCAGCGTCTGCTCTGTGTAGGTGAGGTCTGCGATCGACGCTGTCCTCCGGGAGCTGATGTCAGGCGAGTGCACCACGGCCCGCACACTGGAGGAGAACAGGGGGCCGGTCATGGTGGTGCGGTTGATAAGGATCGAAACTGGAGAAACAACGGCGATCGGCGGTGCGGGGAGATCGATGACGTATCTGTGGGAGTTGGCGGGGGCGGCATTAGTCTTGTTGGTGACAGACTGCTGCTGCTTGGCCGCGCCCTCGGCGCCGGAAGTGAGCAGGAGGGAAGAGTCTGCCGAGGAGATGACGGAGGAGCTTGAGTCTGGTCCGCTGGCCTTCTCTACTGTTTCGTCATCTCTATGGCTACCTTCGCCGTCGCTGAAGTCGTCCGTGGAGCTCGAGGAGGCCGCTGTAACCCTCGCTTCGTCTGTCGCAGCAGCAGCAGCGCAGTCGTCCACGAGATCATTGCGCACTGTGGCGTCGCACACACGCTCACCGCCACGTGTCCGTGTCGTGGAAGAAGTCGATCCACCGATGAGCCTACGTGATGGACGCGCCGACGCAGAGGAAAGCAGCGTCACGTCGTCTTCACTGTCGCCCGATAGAGAGTCATAGCTGGAGTTGCTGTGTGTTGAATCCGACATGGAAGACGGTGTGAACGTTCCCGTGCCGCTCTCGGCGGGAAAGGCGTCATCGTCCTGCACAGCTGTTTCAGTGGCGACGCCTCCCGCGCTGCAGGGCAACGTTACACTCTCGAAGAAACTGGCTGTCCGCAGCATCGGATCTGTCTGTGTGTGTTCGGCGCTTGGACAACGTAGCGATGCCGAGGCACTTGCCGACGTCGGCCGTAGTGACGCCTCGCATGCCGAAAGACGGGATGCACCAGTCGTGGGTGGCTGCCCGTCTGGCAACGTGGGCCTCACCGACGCAGCTGTACTAAGTGAGCGGGGCGCGGATAAGGCAATACTCTCCATTGCAGCCTCGGGCCGCCGCAGCGATTCGAGAAGCCGCGTTGTCAGCTCCGCCTCACGCTCCTCCGCGTACTCCGCCAGTTGTCCCTCGTATGCTTCTCTCTGAGCCTCCAGCACGTCCTCAAGGGCGGTGAATCGCTTCCGCAGTTTCTGTATTGTCTCTTCCTGCTGCGCCTCGCGATCGCGTGCCATGGCACGCTGCTCCGCGCACTGCTCCTGATACTTTTCCTTCATGGCTCGCACCGCCTGTTGCTGGGCCGCCTTCATTTCGTCACGCAAGGTTGCCTCGCTTTCGTGGCTCTGCTGCAGAAGCTCCACGAGGTGGTCACGCTCGTCAATTATGGCGCGCAGCGTGGCGGGCGACGACTGAGTGTCGAACAACTGGTGAAAGGCCTCCACTTCCCGGTCACGGTCGAGGACGCGCTCCTGGGCGACGCTTAACTGCTGTTGCGTGCGAGCGAGTTCCTGCGGGAGCCCCACCAGCGCCTTCCACTCCACCTGCATGACGCAGTGGCGGCGCCTCATATCCTCCAGTTGTCGCGTTGTCTCTATGAGCTTCGTATCAGTCTGTTCGTACTGCTGTGTCAGCAGGTGAAGGCGCTCTTGCAGCCCGCGGATGGTGTCGTCCTTCTGGCGGAGAATCACATCATCGACGGCGGGTTCGAGAGACGACGACGCCGCACCACCCCGATGAGTTAGCCGCGGTGCCAGAGGACTGCTTGCCGGCTTTCCGTCGTCGTGCTGAGGTATGCCTAGGTCACCTTCTGAGCCACCAGACCCTGATGCCAGTTCTTTGGCAGAAGGCGACGACGAAGCTGCGACGCCGGTCAGTCTCCGATACCGACTAAGCTCTCCACGCAGCGACTTGAGCTCTTGCAGCAAAGCTTGCACTTTGCTACCGCGCGAGTCGCGGCGCAGCCGGTCAGACTCCGCTTGCAGCTCCTCGTTGTGCTTCATTAAAAAGTAGGCACGTCGCTGCCAGTACTCTCTCGGACGGGGCAACACTGAGGAGGGACCCACCTCCGGCGCACTGCCACCCGTCGACTTGCTGCTTGTGGCCACAGCGGCTGCCGTGTCAAAAACCTCGACAGCGTCCGCATCAGCAGCGTCATCGCCCTCGTCGACGGTGCTCTCAGTGATGCCGTGCAGAGAGCGTAGCAGGACGTGCGCGTGCTGCAGCTGCTGTTGAAGGTTCTGCACCTCACTTTTCTTATTCATCAGCTCACGCGTCAGTGCGAGCCATGCATCCTCTGTACGCAGCTGGGTACGAGAAAGGGGCTCCGCGCCGCACCTCGTCTTCAGTGACGGCGACGTGGCACAGCGGGCCGAGTGCACGCGCGAGCGCAGCTGGTGCGGCAGCGGCTTGTGTGTCGAGTACAGTGCAGGTGGCGCAACGACCTGTGGTGCTTCGCTCCTTAGCGTTTGCGCGCCATATGGTCTGTGCCCATCCGCGGAGGGTCGTGGTACCGTTGTTCGTCGAGGCGAGGACTTGTGCGTTTCAGACCCTGTCGGGGCATGTATACTGCTACCCGCACCGCCGTACAAATACCAGAGCTGACGCGCTGTCCCTAGGCCGTCGCCTTTTCTATGGAAACGTTCAGCAGCGTCGGTGGCGGGCTTGCGCGGAGCACGAATGACATGGGGAGATGGTCCGACATGTGAGCCCCATGGGGCACAGCTTGTCAAAAGGGAAGACAGATGCGCACGCTTTGCGAAGGTGCCGGGTGGGGACGAGCTGGAGCGACGTGCGGTCGCAGCCGTCGATGCATCACCGCCGGCGCCACGGCCGAGGTAGATGCGCTTGAACTCCGTTGTGCTCAGGAAGCGACTGCCGGGCACGAGCTGCGTTGACTCCTCCGTTGTCGTGAGGGGAGACCGAGCATAGACACCCTCCTCGGTCGTGTCGGTCTGGCACAAGTGGTGCTCTGCTGACATGAATTTGGTGGCAGATGGCGCGTATCGCCCAAGCGGGATGGCGAGCGTGAAGCAAGCGCCAGAGAAGTAAAAAAGAGCGGCTGGCAAGGTGCAAGGGCTGCGCTCTTTCGCCAGTGCTCCCCGCCGCTTATCCCTCCCTCCCTTGCTCCCAGTGATCTGCAACACGAATAAAAAAAAATAATGCGCGGAGAGCTGTCACGCGTAGCGGTGCGTGTCTCTTCACAGGAGGCAGCACGACAGAAAAGAAAGAGAAGCCCGACGCGTGGCTTCGAGTGCCACACGGCAAGGGTATCTCTCGTATTGAGGATGGGCGGGAGGGGCAAAGGTTGAACTACATGTAAGTGCGACAGAAACTTTGCAAAGGAGAAACAAAAAAAGAAGCGTGTGTCGTGTCTGTCTCAATGAAATGGTAGGACACGAAGATGGGCGTCACAGACAGACGGGTTTGGTAGCGATGCGTTCTGGTGGGTGAGGGGGGGGGCGATGGACGACAGCGAAGGAGTGAAAGCGGACGCTGGCGGAGAGCGGAGAAAGGGAACATCAGAGAAAGGAAGCCAATGTGCCAACGCCTGCATCCCACAAGCATGTCGAGTTCGCCTTTCAAAGTGAAGCCCCCTGAAGGGCACCGGCTAACCCGCAAGGCGTGTGACACCTAAGCAGGCACACAGCGAAAAAAAAAATGAGGCTGCCGCGTAACGGCCGGTAGCCCAGCAACAGTCACATCAAAGAGCCGAGTAACAGACACGTCGTCCGCAAGCAGCCTTTTCGTTTTCTTTTGAGTGCGCGTGAGTCCATAGTACGGTGTGACTGCTGGATGCTTTCCTCTTTCTCTCCTTCGAGCGCGCCCGATGGGGTATTATCGTCCGCTCGATTCCGGGCGCTGCTGCCGCGGTGCATATCTCTGTGGGCTGCAGTGCAAGACCTGCATACACACGCACAAGACACAGACAAACCGGGGACGGGGTGCGGACGAGCAAGCCAGTCAGCTATTGTACAACCGTGCTTGTGTGTTTGAAAAATGAAGTGGGATATGCGCGTCAGCGCTTATGTGTGTGTGCGTGTATGTGTGGAGGGGGAAAGGTAGTGCACAAGTGGAGAGGAGGGGAGTGCTGCGTTGGAGACAAGGTGAAGGAGAGCGCGAGATATAAAAAGAAAGAAGCTGTGATCGCAGCCAACACGCGCACCCATAGCGATGGTTTACAGAACAAAGAAGTGGCGGTGGACTGTACCCCCACACACGCTCACACACCAAGAGAAAGACACGTTCGAAGCAGGAACACGAAGAGTGGGCCCATGGCTCGCAGACACGCACCCGCTAACACTATCGCGCGCTGCGACTCTGTCGCCCTTGACACTCACTGAGATCTTGTTCTCATCACCGTGCCATCCCCTCCTCCCTCACGCGGCAGCAAAAGACACAGAGATAGAGAGGGAACAACGGGCGAAAATAAAGAAAGACGATGATAGCAGAAGAAAATGGTGCGACGAGGTATTTCCTTACAGTACGTCCGTTCTCTGCCATGGAGCGTGAGTCACGCCACTCTACCCCCGGCCTTCCACAGGCCCCATCCGCTTGGTGCGAAGCAGCGGAACACAAGCAATGCAACAATGTGCCGACATAGTTATCGGAGTATGATCCCGCCCTCAAGTTTTATGCGCCAACCCGCTCCGCAGGTTGCCTCACAGCCGCTCCCTCATTGTGCCGGTCGGCACCTCTGGTGCATCCCCCTCTGGGGTGGCGCTCAGGCTCCCCACACCAGTAGGGCAGTGCGAGAGTTGGGCGAGATCCGTTCGAGTCACGTCGACACACTTCCTAATCGTGTGGATGGCACAAGCGTGTGCACTTTCGCAGGTCGCTCCCGCGCAACGCCGTCCAGGACCTCGCCCATGACATCAGTAACAGTGAAACGAGCTCATTTACCCAGGTCGCAGGTACATGACTCTGTCGGTACCAGAGGTGGTTCAGCACTGGCAGAGGATACGAGGGGGGTGGGAGGTCTCTGTGGCGAAGTCACGCAGAGTGGGGGTAGTAAACACCACGAGACCACGCTGCGGTAACTCCCTGCTCCGAGAGGGGGGGGGCATGAGGAAGGCGTAGGAGCGAAAAAACAGGCACCTATCCACATGCGCACAGAAGGAGAAAACGCGGAGAAGACGTCCACACACGTCGCACCAACACGCATGTGATGGCCAAGATGGACCTGTCACGTGCATGCGCACGTACACCCACACACACCAAAGTGAATGCGTCTCATTCAACGCTCACGCGACAGTCGCGCACACTGCGCTAAGCACGGACAAGCAAGGGCACAGCGAAGTCGTTTGAACAATGCAATGCAAGAATCAGAAAAGTCGCACCAAAACGCGCCATAAGCAGAGCACACAGGAAGAGAGAAGGAAACGGCGAGAACTAGCCGCGGTCCTTACTGAGAGAGAGGCAACGCATGCAGAAGCCACATCGCGGGTCACTTCTTCACCTGCTTCACAGCCCAACTGATGCCCTCATCCAACCCCTCGCCTGTCTTGGCGGAGCATGCCTGAATGTGCCACTGTCGGTCTCGCAAATCCGTCAGGTTGAGTGCCACGGAGACCTCTTCTACCGACAGTGCACCCAGTAAATCCTGCTTGTTCGCGAAGACAAGCATTGGCACACCCGCCACCTTCTCTTCCTCCAGGAGGTGCTCCAGCTCACGACGTGCCTCGTGGATACGCCGAGGATCGGCCGCATCAATGACGTAGATGACGACGTCCGCCTCTTTGAAGTACTGCCGCCAGTAGTAGCGCGCAGCGCGCTGGCCTCCCATATCCCACACGTTGATTTTGATACCGCCGGTCACGAGCTTCTTAATCTGAAATCCCTGCGTGGACGCGACATGCGAGATATCCTCATCACTGAGCTGGCGCAGGATGCTTGTCTTGCCAGCGTTGTCTAGACCTAGAATCAGAATACCTGCCGGTCTACTGGTGTGGCGGATCCGCATCAAGAAGTCTAAGATGCCCATGACAGCTGCCTCCTCGTCCTCGTGTGCAATGGCTGTTTCGTCTACGTAGGCGCGACAAGCAGCGTGTCATCTCCTGCCCTTCCCCCTCCCACCTCGTGCACGCTTATGCGTGTTACTGCTTTATGTTGAGTAGAGGTGGTGGTAAAGGCGTCCGCTCGCAACGCGACGAGCCTCGCACACGCATAAATTAGAGCGGTTGGAGGAGCTCAGATGCGAATACTGACAGGAGCATGTATTCCTGTACGTCGTGCACCTCTCCCGCGGCATCACATCCACTTCTGCAAGATGTCCAAGGTGCACAACCGGTCACGTCAGAGCAGAAAAAAAAAGAAAGAGAGAGAAGACGTGGGGAAGGGAGGTGAAGAGGGCGAACAACAACACACAGACGGCGAAGCAGCACAGGACACAGAAAAGGGGGCACGTGCCTTTTGCCGAGTCCGCAGCGTAGGTGACGGCATCCTGCTCGCTGAAGAGAAGGAAAGTGGGATGGCGCATGTCGCGAGTGAGGAACCGCAAAATAGACGCCGCAGGCAGCGACGACGTCAAAGCGAGAGACGCAGGCGCACGCACGCACAAACGCCTAACAGCTCTCCTCTGAGAAAAGACGCACTTGCATGTGCCTGCATGCACTTACAGAACCAGGATACCCTACCGCTCCCCCCCCGTGCATCCCGGAGCCGTTTCGCGATATTCACTTTCTCTTGGACGCCCATGTCCGGCTCCTCCCTCTCCCTGTTCTCCTCTCCGTTTGGCCTCTGCAAACGGATGGAGACGAGGGAGAAAGGCAGCGGGGGTCCGTCGACAAAAACAAATCAAGTGAAGAAGCGTAGAGAAAAGATGTGAGAGAGGATGTGCGAGAGGCTCGTGCGAGGGAGTCACCACCGATATCGTCAACGCAGTCAATCCCTCCCTACCCATCCCCTCTTCGCCTTTCCCACCGTGCTGAAACCACTTTCATCACAGCCACCGCGGGGTTACACCAGAACCAAGTCGAAACTTCCATTGTCCACAACCTCCGGCACCTCAGCCGTGGCGGCCACCGCGTCCCCGTTTGCCGCATTACGGTGCTTCTTTCGGTGGTGGCGGCGGTTCCCACGAGCCTCAGGGTCGCCGGTTCCCAAGTGCCGTAGCTTTTTTAATCTCTTTGTCGGCAGCATTTCCGGCTGTACAGAGTCAAGCTCGGCAGCGCGTCGCACCACTGCATCGTCGGGACCACTGTGCGCAGTGGTTGTAGGCACATCTGTGGTGAGCGCAGCCGTCATCTGCGCGAGGATAATAGACACGTCGGCTTGTAAAACAGGGTCTGGCGCAGCAGCCTGAGCAGAGGCAGGAATGTTTGCCCTCGGAACCACGCGCTGCGTTCTCAAGGTGCGGACGGTGCGTAAGCCAGGGTCCACGGACTGCTGGGCAGCAGAGGTTGGTGTTGCAGGATCGACCTCTGGCCATGCGCCATCTAGCTCGTCTTTCTCTCCCTCCTCAGCGAAGAAGTCGTCCGCGGGCACACTCACGTCGTGCACCATATCGGCAGCCAAGGAGCAAACCACGTCCTCTGCCAGCGGTCGCAGAACCTGGGGAGCGGGCAACGGAGGTGGCAGCTCCCCCGGCAGCGATGGGGGCGTCAAGCCAGAGACGCCCGCGTTGGCATTAGCACCAGCAGAGTCGCTTTGTGCCAACCCTTCCGGTGCTGGATTTGAGGTTGACAGCTGTGCAGTCGCGGCGTCGGACGGATGCGCGGCAGGGCAACGCTTTGCCGCCACACAGGCACGACTACTCGCCGCACCCGAGACGGAGGAGGATGAGGACGAGCGAGGCGACGATTGGCCCGATGCGCCAGAGTCGCTATTGCCCAGAAACAGCCTCATGGCCTCTGCGTCGCTCATCGGACGAGTGAGCGAGGTCTGTTGCGGATGTGTGCCGTTCCCGCCCCCGTTTACGCAGCGAGTTCCATTACTGACGGTCGTCACGACAGCGCTGGAGCGGTGCTGCATTCGCAGGCCTCCAGAGGCCGACGGCAACGCTGGCGTCGTGCTTGCCTGCACTTCAGCAATCGCCACCAAGGGGTGGTCTGAAGTCTGCGCAGCATCTCTCATTGAAGTGTGCGCTCCTGTCTTCACCGAAGATCCCCCAGAATCGTTCAGAGACAGAGGCGATGACGATGTCGAGGTGCGCGGACCAGCTCTCAGTACTTCGGCAGGCGGCGGCTTCCCTGGCGCTGGTGCTTGGTCGGCATGGGCGCCCCCAACCGATGCTGTGCCGGTTGGTGGGGTACGTGTCGAATCGAAACCAGCAATAGGTGCTGCCTGTTGACGCGTCAGGAGTGCGAAGAGTTGCTGAACTCGCACCTCCTCGGCTGTGATGCGGACTAGTGTGCTGGCCACGTGCAGAGCTCGCACGACGCCCAGCATTCCTGCACCTGTCTGAGCGCTCAGCAACGCAGTCATGGGACGCACTGAAAACTCAGCTGGAGCCTGACGACCCTCCAGCACGCGGTGCACGAGCCGCGTGGTGGCTCGACGCACGCGGTTACACCACGCCTGCACCTCCTCCAGTCGGACGGCCCCGCTAGCGCCGGTGAGCGGCTCCACATCGGAGAAGTTCAGGGCGTACAGGATGCAGCTCGTGGGTGGCACGTGCAGCGTTTCCTGCTTCGCGTACTCCCATGAACTGCGCTGACGAGGGTCGATCATGAATATGACGAGTTGACACCCAGCATACATGTCGAGCAACCGTGCACCTGCCGCTACATTCAGAGCCTCCTGAAGCTGGACGGTTGGGATGCGGCCGGCCATTGCTGCCCCGGTGTTCGTCGATGAGGACGAGGCGGATCGCTGGCGACCCTCCTCGACAACCTCCCAGATGTCTACCTTCGTGCCTTCGTGTGGGGCGCAAAGTTCTCCTTGCAACCGCATTGTTGAGGCGATGATCTCGGTAGACGGGGTGTACTGCGCCGGCAGCGGGTGGCTGCTCAGACGCGCCATCAAAGTGCTCTTGCCAGTCGCCCGGGTGCCGCGCAGCACAACCTTCATGTTGTAGCGCGTGCCCCTCTTCATCTCCTCCCGCACCTGAGCGGAGAGAGGCCACACCCCACTGCCCAACTGCTGCGACGACACGCCGCTGTCACCTCTCAAAGTGCGGTTGGAAGAAACCGTGGAGGGGCCCCACAGCGACTGCGCGTAGCTGATGAAAGACATGATTGAAAAGGCTAGCACAGGATCTGGACCGGAGGACCTCCGTTGAAAATAGGGCAGACAAGAAGAGGAAAGGTCAGCAACGCGAAAGGGCGGCAAAGGATGAAAGCAGAGAACCCGCTACAGCGCACAAGCGCCGCGCGAAAAGAAAAGGAGCGGCGTGGCAGTGCACCAGTCGAAGAACGAAGAAAAAAAGCAGCGAGAAGGCAACAGCGAACACGGGGAAATGCACTAATGTGGCGATTGGTGTCCGTATGATGGTAGGTGGGGAGGGTGGAGAAGGGGGATGAAGTCGTGATACAAGGGCAAGAAGCGACGGTACGAGGCCGAAAAAAAAAAATTGGAAATTTTTTCTTTCGTTTCGGAGCCGACGAGGCGAAGATGAGCCTGCGCACGTTTGTGTGTGTGGGTGTTTGTCTCTGTGTGTGTGTGTGTGTGTGTGTGTGTGTGTGTCAGCGTGGAAAAGGGAGACGCGAGGGTTGGTGTTCAAGCGTCGCTTTCGTCACGCGGTGCAGCTGCTCGAGTGGGCAAGCATGCGCTTGATAGCTGCTGCCTCTCTCTGGTAATCGTTGATGTTCGAATTCCTTTTGGGATGAGGTCACGGTCAGCCCACCAGCGTAGACGGCGGTGTACGCAGAGTTCGGCCAGTGTCACGAGCGTGTGGGGTAGGGGGTGTGCGCCGGTGCGTGAGGACCCAGGGAAACTCTGTGAATAGGCCAGCCAAGATGCACAGCAGTGGTTGGTCTGGCACGTAGTTCAGTTCCTCGCGCAGAACACGGGCCACGGCACGCTGAAGTGCAGACAAAGAGACACATGAGGGGAAGAGAGCCGAGGGCGGAGAGGAGAGCAGACGGGTTGAGGTGAGAAGCAGTATCAACCATGTGAGCTGACGTGAGGGAGATAGGGGGCCAGCTGCAGCAGTGCACACGCACGCACACACGCGCGACAGATTCGATGGGCGCTGCTCTCTTCGTCTAGACGGCAACCTAGGCAGCGGAAGAGCGCAGTGACACTACAAGAACTGCATCCAGCCTCAGAGTCACAGCGCGGTATCTGTTCAACGTTGGGGGCAACAGCACATAACAATTTCGATGATAGACTTTGCTGTCAAAGTCCCTGCACCATCGTCCCTCCGCCCACCCATCGTGACTAGAGAACGGGGCACATCCCGGGTTCTATTTATGTGCTTGTGTATGTGTGTGTTCTCTCTTCATGTTGCGATAAAGACGTGGAGGCACGTTTGAGTCGGCGTCGGCGCACACATATACTCGCATGCGTGCATGCAACTTCGCGCAAGAAACTAGATCATTTTGGGGGAGAGAGGAAGAAGGGGAGGAAGACGACACGGCGTTACCTCCTGGCTACCACACCAACAGATACCGAGGCTAAACAACAGACAGAGGAGCATAACGAGCGCACACGCACAGGCGAAACGGACACGGAAGACTGAACATGGAGAGGGCGGATGGCGCAGTCATCGAACTTGTTGTTCTTTTTCCGTCTCGTTCTTTTGCTGGTTGGCAGAGGAGCAGTAGGGAGAAGTGCTCACACATGGACACAGGCATGCGCGCACACAATAACCTACACGAGGGACGAAAAAAAGCTAGGGAGGGAGGGGGGGCACCGGAGGAGGAAGAGGGGCAGAGAGACAGGGAAAAAAACGAAAAAAAAAGCAAGCAAGGCCTGGCGAGCACGTTACAAACGAAAATGGAAGAGAAGCACTATCTGCCACTGCGAGTCCCACACAAACAAACACGCACAAGCAGGAGAAGCAGAATGGGGGAGGAGGGGCGAGAGAGAAAAGCAAAGCCCAGCGCAGCCAGCGATAGAAGGACAGAGAGGAATGTATTTACCCCCCCCCCCAAAAAAAAAGCAGTGGAAAACAAAGGTCGGCAGCGTACAACGCACAAAAACACACAGACAGACAGACGCGAAAGAAAAAAAACGAAATGATGACAACGACTGCAACAAGACAAGAGAAGGAGAGTGGAAGAGGGCCAATAGGGGGACGGCGGAGCGCAGCGGGGTCAGTAAGCCCGGTAGAAGGTGGCATCCAGTCATGGGAGGTAGAAAAAAGATGAGGAGACAAATAAAAATGAAGCGCAACAGGCAGGTGGATAGGAGCAGTGGGAGATAGGGATCTAAGCCGGCAGGTCACGAGAGCAGCACACGTCATTATCTCTCCTAAGCTTGTGTACAAAGTCGAGAACTATACATCAACAAGGCTCCTCCACCGGCAGCCAGCCCCCACTACATCTCGGCGATCTTCCCTAAAGTATCATTTTTTTTCTTCACAAAGGACTGATTGAGAGTACAATTCTCCCTCCTCCGCTCCGGTCTTTTGTAATGGAGATGGTGAGCATGCCCGTGGAACTTTGTGGGCGTGTGCATGCAGGCGTGTTGCATTCGTTTCCTTACTGTGCATCCAGCAGACACCTCGGACAATGCGAGAGGCACGCAAGGCCGTTACGTTCCCTCCACCTCCGTAGTTGCCCATCCTATAACCTCTGGCACGAGGCGGTTCCGTGGAAGCGTGCCTTCATTCCCATAGTGCGGAAATTACAAGCTCCAACTACCTTCTAGTATCCGCGAATAATGGCACGGAGACAGCTCGGCAGGACGACTGCTTCAAGATATGATGATCAGCCGTTACCAAATGCAGCACTACCCCTTCCTCCCCTATGACACGAACAAAACAAAAACACATAAAGGTGCCAGTTGTGGAACAAGACGTGAGTCTCTGTCAGTCCGCCTCCCTTGCGTTCGTACGAGAGTCCACCGGCGCGCGCTCCCGCCTTCATGTCCTTGAGTTCTCTGCCATCCACTCCGTCACAAGGAGGGTCGCACAGGTAACCAAGTCCACAGAAAGAGGGAGATACTGCTGTGCAGGTAAATACCGACTTTCCCTTTCCCAGGGGTACATCCACCGCGAGCCCGCACACAAAAATGTACACGCATACACGACGACACTTCACCTGCCGCTGCTGCGCCACGGCTACATCCTCGGCGTGTAGGACGAGCTGCCCTGCTGCCGAATCGGGCCATGCGCCTCGCGGGCACTTCGTGTCCGTCCTCGTCCCTTTCTTTCGCGCACGTGCTGCGTGATCGGCGCCAGACGGACCCGGGTGCACGGCACGCCTTGACCCACGCGGGCCGCGTGCAGGGTCCGCCTCGAGGGTGGAGGCGGTGGGCGTCTGTCGTGCAGATAGCAGGGAGGTGGTGGTCCGGGCGCATGCCGGGTGAGCTCAGAGACCATGCACACCGTACCTCAATGGCATGCCTCGCCCTGAGGGGCCTCGAGCCGCGGCAGTCCGCAATGTGGACCAGACCTTGCCCTCCACACCGACGCCTGCACGACTCGAGGGTGCTCTCGTGACGCTGCCGGCATCTGTGCCACATCAGCCCACCTGGGCGGATGGAGGAGGTGCCGCACAGTGCCCACACCAGCGGGCCTCGGGGCTCGCTGCAGTCAGCGGCGTGTCCGCGTGGCTTGCCCGCATGCGCCGCGACAGGCGGGACGCCGCCGTGAGTCTGTGGCGGCAGGGGCATTCCACCCCCTCCTGGGTCCGCACGCCTCTGACAGGCGTGGCCGTGCCAAGCGAAAGGGGCCCGCGCAGAGACGTGTGCCAGCGCGCGAAGGGCTCATAGCGTGCCATCCGGAAGAGAGGCATAGGGGTGCAGCGATGGACAGCCAACGGCGGAGCCACATGCGGCGCGAGGGAGATGCGCGTGCGCAGGTCACTGCGTGCAGGAGCATGGCGTGAGAGGAAGTGTGCTCTGAGCCTCGAGCTGTCGGCAAGTCGCGCGTAGCACACCGGGCGCAACGCCGGGTCGGACGCTCTCATAGGAAACAGCGGGTGGGAGAGAGGGGAGAGGAGGCTCTAAAGAGAACAAAAATCCACCCGCACAAGAAAACAAAAAATACACGTATAGAAAGTAATGTCGGAGTACACCAAAAAGAAATATATATATCGAAGTCCAACGAAGCGAACCAAAACAAAATAAAAAAACACATGCAGGGCAAACGCCAAACGAAAAAGCGAGAAAAAAAGGGCAGGTAGTGCCGGCAGCGGCACAACACACAGCAATCCGTCACCTCAGAGATATAGCGCGGTGGACGGGTGAAGAAGAGCGGGAAAGAAGAAAGCGGTCGCAGCACCGAAAGCAGGCAACGCACGCGCAACAAGCACACCCACGTGGAGAGGGGGACATGGCAGGCTTTCTGTCCGAAACGCACACGCACGCGAATAAACGCCGCGCGCTTGCCTAACCTTCTTGTTCGGATAAAGCGAAATCGGACGAGTGGGGAAAGAGTGAAGCAGAGGCGAAGAAAAGGAGCAGCAGCAGGCAGTCTAGCAGAGGGAGCACTTGAATTGCTTTTTCTTGTGATGTCCCTGCCCGTGTTGCTCCTTCAGCGTCACATTTTTCTTCGTGCTAGACGACGCCTTCCCCTTTCCGTTTCTGCCCCCGTTATTTGACTTGGCCAACTCTCTGGAAGCGTCTTTGACGCCATCGCCGCTCCAACTCGAATTTCCTGCCGCTGGTGGAGATGAGGACGCGGCTGCCGCGCTAGGCGCTTGTGCGGCAGGCACATGGGTGCCATCATGCGGTTCATCCGAGGTCATCGAAGCCGCCGCGGCGGACGTCCCTCCCGCCGCTTTCTCTCCGCCATCTAAGCGATTACTTTTCGGCATGTCCTCCCCTTTCTCCTCATCCTGCGCCGAGTTTTCGACACACAGCTGCGCCGTGAACTCGAACAGTTGCGTCACATTAAAGTCGTCCTTGGTGGAGACGCGGAAAAGCGGCAGCTCGAGCTGGTTGGCTAGCTTCTCCGCCTCCGTATTCGTAATGACAGCCTCGTGAGAGAGGTCGAACTTTGTCTGGCACAAGACCATCGTAATAGGGTCACAGACGGACTCGACCCGTTGCTTCCACCCCGCTATGTTCATGAAGCTGTCGCGATCGACGGTGCTAAACATGAGGATGGCGGCACCAGCACCGCGGTAGTAGGCTTGCGTGAGCGCGTTAAACACTTCCTGTCCTGCGGTGTCCCAAAGCATGAGCTTCACCGTCGTGTTGGAGGACCGCAGGAACACATCCTTTTCCATAAACTCGGCGCCGATGGTCTTGCGGTACTGGTCGACAAAGTCGCCCCTCACAAAGCGGCGCAGCATACACGTCTTGCCAACATTGCCATCGCCAACTACGATGACCTTGATGCACTCCTCTTCGTCAGACAGCATAGCTATCTTGTCGCGCTGATGCCCAGAAGTTCTACTAAAACAAAAACGAAATGGGGAGTAGGGCGGTGCTCGTGAGACTTGGCGCGCGGACTCGGTTGAGCGAGACGGCAGAGAAACACACGCGACAGCTGCAGAGGGAAGGGGAGAGAGCTCGGCAGCTCTCTGGTGATGACAGGATGAGGTGTCTCTCTGGTTGTGGTTTGGCGCACCTGGGCACACGCGGGGACACGTAAAGCTGACAAGATGAGGCTTTGTTGATATGCAAATCACATTCGATAAAAAATAATAATAATAGAACGATGAAGAACTAAGGTGGGGGGATAGCCCTGCTATCACAAACGGATGCCTACGAGCTATCGAGCCACTCAGTCCTTATCGCGCACAAGAAGCGCGTATGCTCGTGTGGGTGTGTGTGTGTGTGTGGAGGTGTGTGCTGGAGCTAGACGAGGGGGGAGGGAGGGAGGAGGGCTCGGCAGTCAGTGCAGTTATTTCACCCGCTCCTATACAGTGCGCGGGACGAATAAGCTACAGGTCTCTCTCCTTCGCGATAAAGCGCAGCGGTGGTGGCAGCACAGCTACAGGCTGGTGATCCAGTACGACGCCGGAATCCACGCCAAAAAAAAGAAAACAAGGGCAAATTACGCGTCACGATACTTTGTCGAGTATGCGCCCCGTCGCAGGGCTTCTCTTTCACTGAGAAGAGTGACAACAGAAAAACAGTGCCAGCACAACGGAACCGGGAAGAGTCCAAAGAGGTGGCGCACACACATCAACGTGTAGTCGAAGACGGAGAAGTACTTCCCTCATGCACCAGCGACTCAAGTAGCCCGCCTTCACCTCTCCTCCTGGCCTGTTTGGCTCAGCTCCAGGTATGCTACCGGAAGACGAGCGGCCGCCTACGATTCAACACGTTCGGTTAACGAAGAAAAGCAGCGCAGAGTCAGAAGATGTACGGATTCGCTGCGGCGGTGCCTCCAGCGCGGTCCACACAAAGAGCGAGAAATCGGCAAAGGCGAAAGAAACAAAAGAACAACCGCAGTTCGCCAAAAAAAAACTGTGAGACAGCAGTGCGTGCCGTTTGTGCAGCTCAGACGCCACCCACGATGAACGACGAGACCACGCCAACTCCTAGGCAGCGCTCCGGTAGCACACCTCTGGCGGACCTGAAGAAGCAGCGCCTCAGCACCCCCAAAAAAAAACACAAGAGACTAGAGCTAAAAAAAAGGGTGAACGTGTGAGCTTCACATCAAAGGAAATGTACCCCTTCCGGCATCGGCGCCCTCAGCCATACGCCTCGGAGGCGGTAGGAGAAGAAGAGGGAGGGAAAGCGGGTGAGGAAGTGCAACGAAACGCATTGGTATGCTAAAGTGTAGGATACGGCTAAGCAGGAACCATTACAGGACGACATGCTACAAGCATCGTCGCAACACGTGGCAACCCAAAGATGGCCAACTGCGGTACAGCAGCCAAAAACAAAATGACGGCGAAAGCAGCGGCTCGCGGTTTCTGGGGCAACAATATCAGTTGCAAGTACGCCCGCACAATAAGGTGTAGGACGACAACACCACGCGCGATTGTGTTTCGTTTTGTTGTTCGTGTGGGGGAGGGGGACCGGGGCCGCTACAAGTGAGGTGAACGAGCGTATAGAAGCCGTGCTTGCCTTACAAGCGCGCGCCAACCAACGCAGCAGTAGCCAGCGAGTGTCCAGCTTTCCCGTGTGCATGGTAGCTCGACCTGGTCCAGAAGCGGTGGCAGTCAGGTAGCCATGCTCTCGGTGTGCCGTCGGTAGGTGCTGCAACCACTGCCGCCGCTGCGCATGCGTCACCGTGTGCACTCAGAGATAGGGGATGAGGGGATGCGGCCCCGAGGCTCGACAGTCCCCCAGCACAAAAGAAGGGAAAACACGAGTGCGCGCGCGCAGCAAACACACACTGCGCGAAAAGAGGTGGAACAAAAAAGAGCACGAAGAGAAGAGAACCGGAAGCCCAAGAGAAGCCGCATGCGTTAAACTCTGCGGTCGGGGGAGCATACTATGAAGAGGCGCACACAGCACAGCACAGCACAGCGTAAAGGCATCAGGACACGCCAAAGAGCCGGCGCCATGTCTACAGAACAGAGGAGAGCCGCGAGCACCACTCCGCAGCAGCTCGTCGAGCTTAGGGGAGGCGGGGAGGAAGAAGGTGCAGAGCGACGGCGCCGATCGTGTAGGCGGGAAAGTCCGCCCAGAAGTCGGCAGCCCAGTGGATGTCCTGTAGGCACCCGAGGTCGTCGCGCCCAAGCGTCTCCAGGCCCATGTACTCCTTCATCTCGTCGTTCCACATTCGTGACACGTCCACCGCCTCCAGGCACCCCTCGACCAGGTCGCGCTCGATCTCGTAGCGCAGGATCATGCGGAGAGAGTGGCCCACCCCGTCCGCAAGCATCCAGATGTAGCTCGGCTTCACCAGCTGGTTGATCTTGCGCACGCTCGCCACCGTCGGCCCTGGCTGCACGCCAAGGTGCAGCACCAGCAGCGATTGCGTCCCGTGGATATCGTAGCTCTGCCCGCACTGTGACGTGCCCTGTCTCGTGGATCGTCACCAGCAGGCACTTGGTGTAGTTGTCCGGCGGCCATTAGTACGCCATCCGCACGTCCTCCTTCGCCATCCCACCAAATGGGTGCGGCGACTCGTCGTGGCGGTCCACCCACCCCCAAGTTGTACTTCCACACGTCCGTCAGCAGCTGACGGCCAAGCGCAGCCTGCTTCTCCTCCGCGATCGGCGTCTGCATCTCCGTGAGCCTCGCGTCCACGTCCTTTCGGTTCTCCAGCTCCACCTTGTACAGCGCCGGCAGCCACGCAGCGATGTCGTTTTCCGCGCGGCATTTCACCCACAGCTGCTGCGCCAGAGTTGTCAGCTGCGACGCAAGCTCGTGCAGGTGGACCGTTTCGCGGAGGTTCGCGCGGTCCACCTTGGCGAGTTCGTCTTTAGCACGCAGCGCCTCCTTCAACAGGAACGCAACGCGCGGCGCTGTGTGAAGCTGGTGCACGTGCGCCTCCAGCTCCACAAGCGCGTTCGCGTGGGCCGTCGCGGCCTTCGGCGGCATCATGGTTTGCATGTCCCACTCACCTAGGGCAAGAAGGTGCCGCAGGTTGTGCAGTTTTCAATGCAGCTGCGTCAGCTCCTCGTACGCCTGCATGGTGTCGCTGAGGGGTGGGGGCGAAGGTCCACGTGCGAGTGGGCTTTGTGCGTGAGGTTGCCAAGCGCTTGCGCACGGGCGCCGGCGAGGGAATCTGACGTCGAAAAAAAAAAACGGAGAAAGCGCGGAGAAGCGCTGCATGGCCGTGAAACGCGGCACAGGGGGCGCGCAGCGCCTCGATGGGCGTTAGGGGTGCTCTTTGTGGAACAGCATTGAGCACGCGCACACCTTTGCGAACGCGCGGGGGTAAGTGCAGTGTTGAATGGAGAGGTGGGGGAGAGCAACAGCGTGTCGAGTGTGCGGAAGAGGTTCTTTGCGGAAGGACGAGCGACCACAATCAGTGTGCCTTCGATGAAGAACAGGCGCCGTCTTGTGCGATGCAGCTGGCGTGATTGATGGGGAGAGGCACGTCGCAGTTGGGGCTGTATATCAACTTTTTTGTTTTTTTCTTTTGTTGCGCACGTTGATGCGACTCCCTTGCGAGATGTGTATACGAAATATATATTTATATATAATACTTCATGGTAGGGAGAAGGTTCGCGGACGCTGGCGAGGTGGCGGCAGGCACGATCCATTGCCCACGTATCGCGCGTATAGGAAAGAGTGCTTGCGTATAACCCCACGCAACGCCCCTCTATATATCAAGCATCCGAGGTCACTGTGGAGGACAAGGATGGGAGTAGTGTCGCAAAGGTGTCCACCAAGAGTGCAGACCGGTAAACTCGCGTCAGGCTTGACCGGTACTCTCTACAATCCGACCCTACCACCTTCCTCTCTCACCACTGAGCACACAGACACACACAAACACCCGCAACCAGGCTAGAAGGTACACTTCTCAATCAAACGTTTTGTGTCTTCGGTCAGCGAGTCGGGAAAGTCAACTGCGATGGTGACGTACAGGTCGCCGTTGCGGTTCATCTTGCGGTCAGGCAACCCGGATCCCGACACGCGCAGCTTGCGACCACTTTTGCTGACGCCATTAAGAGGCAGGGAGATCGTCTGCCCGTCAATGCCCTTTACGAACACGGTACTGCCGAGCAGAGCCTGCTTGAGGTTGATGTGCAAGGTCGTGTGAAGGTTCGCGTCACGTCGCTCAAACCGTGGGTGTGGCCGCTCGTCCAAGATAAAGACCATGTCGGCGAGTACATTTGGCGGGTAACCCTCAACTTGCCCGCCCTCGCGCTCAAAGCGGATCTTCGTGCCCTTTTTGTACCCCGGCAGCACCTTCACCTCAAACATTTTCTTCTCCGGCCCCGATGGCATGTTGCGCGACACGTTGAACTTCTTTGTGCAGCCAGTGTAGATTTCCTCCAGCGTGCAAGCGAACGTGTACTCCATCGGCGGCACGTCGCACATCGGAGACGACTGTGGGGTGCCAAAGCTCGACGCGAATCCCTCCGGGCCGCCGAAGCCGCGGAAAACGCGATGGAGCCCCGGGCCACCGCCGCCAAAGGCCTCTCCCCCGGCGAACGGGTCCGACGTGCCGAAGAACTGATTAAAAATCTTGAAGGCGTCTGTGCTGGAGAACTGGTACGTGGCGCCGCGGGCGCCGCCTGGCATACCACCCGGCATGCCGCCAAAGTGCATGCCTGCGCCGCCCATACCGGAGCCACCGTCCTCCGGTATTCCACCCTTCAAGCCCTCCTCGCCATAGAGGTCGTAGATCTTTTTCTTCTTCTCGTCGCTGAGCACGTCATACGCTTCGCTCACTTCTTTGAACTTGCGCTCGGCCTTTTCACGGTTGTCAGTGTTCTTGTCGGGGTGATACTTGAGAGCGAGCTGGTGGTACGCTTTCTTGATCTCATTCGGCGTGGCGTTGCGGCTGACGCCAAGCACCTTGTAGTAATCGACGCCCATTGCCTCTATATACCCTGTGCACCCCGGTCCTTTCTGAGCCACGTCCAACGACCTTAAGCAGTCTACACGCACACGCCTGGAAACAAAAAAAAGAGCGGGCGTCGATCAAACGTGTGTGTGTGTGTCCCTGCGTGGGGGGAAGGGGGAGTCCTTGGTACTGCTGCGCCCGTGTGCGGCAATGACGTTGAACTGTCACTTCGGTCTGCCACAAAGCTTCCGTTGATGAGAGGGAGGCGGATGCTGCAGCGCGTGCGGTATTGGCGCTGCCTGATGCAGTCCCTTTTTTGGTGTTGCCTTCCGTCCTATCGCCTCTATCGCTGAGGTGGTGGGCTAACACTCGCACGATTCGTTGTAAGGCGTCTGTCGGCGTGGATGTGTTCGCTGCGGCAACACCTTCGCTCCAGGAAAAACTGGTATCACACGCCACACGGCAACTCTCGCGCACGCCTCAGTACAGAGAGCAGAATGCCAAGAGAACGAGTAGCTGGGCAGTGCGGGAGCTTGCTTCGCGGCGAAACGCGCATGCAAGCTCCGGCAAGAAAGGAAACTGCGTGCGATACGAAAGTAGCCGCAGTGAGCAAGCAGTCAAGGCGGTGCAGGCACCCGGACGCAAGGCCAGACTGAAAACAGGCGGCCTCGGAACAGGAAAGGGCTTCTACTCGCAAATAAAAGACAAAATACGAGCTATTGAACAGAACAGCGCAAGAAGGGATGGTATAAAGATAGAGGAAACAAATATATATATATATATGATGCAATATGCACGTATGCTGCACGCGCGTTTGTATGTCTGGACGGAGGGACTGGAGCGGCAGCAGTGGCGACGAAGACAGAATCTCGCCGATTCGTTCTTGCTGATGCTACACTGTGGATAATTTGGTTGTGCGACTTTTTTTCGATTTTTTTGTCGGCGTGTATGTGCGTCGAGAAGTCTGTAAAAAAGTGTTGCGCTTGACGGTTTGTCCTTTTCGTTGGCACAGACAAGAAAATGTGTCGTGATCCTGCAGAGAGCCGTCACGCATCACGCGTGAGCGCGCACGTGTAGGGGAGGGGGTGGGGGTTGCGCAAAGGGCTCACAAACCCGATAGGCACATACGCACCCCGTCGCGGTTGAGGGAAAAGAAAACAAAAACGTGTGGAACAGAAGAGAGACGAGAAGTGGCAGTGTGTGGAGAGAGGAGTGATGATAGTGACCTTCTATCGAGGCTCTGGACTGAGAGGGATGTGACGACATAGGTAGCATGAAAGCGTGCAGACGATACGAAAGAGAGAGAATGGAGGCGGCGAAGAGCTCGCGCCGGTTCCTTTGGTATGGGCACCGTGTTTCAACGCGGGAGAAAAGGGAGGCGTCACCCGCCCTGTCCCCCTGTCACCGCTGCGCACCCCCTCCGCCCTTTCTCTTGTCTCGTTCCGTCGCGCGCACCGTATCCACGCTGCAGAGACTACAGTGCCACCGTGACCCCCTCTCAAAAGTGTCCCTTCCCTCTGTCGTGGAGTGCTCGCCTCCTCCGTTTCGCACATCGGGTGATGTGCCGGCGATAGAGCACGCTTAGGCGCATTGGGTGGCGTGCACCATCCCCACCACCGCCATCATGGCCCACGCGCTTGTAGGCGCACGGGGCACCAAGCACGCATTTCCACGTCACATCAAGTCGGCACGGGGTGGTACTTTATTGACCGTGTGTGGTTCTGGGTGGTATCGCGCACACCATTGCAGCGGCACTGGCATCCCCACAGTCCAATGAAGACGTTACGAGACGAAAAAGGCGCAGGTAAGATACAAAGAAAAACAAACAAACATCACCAGGAGAACACAAACACGGGACGTGGCAGCAAGGCGAATGGGCAAACGGCGGGAAGCGAAGAGGACAACTCCGAAGCCGTCCCGGAATGCAACCTGGGCAGATGGAGAACGGTGGTGGGGAGAGACCCACAAGAGCATTAGCACAAACCAGCGCGCCTCTTTGCTGATCAGGGGAAAGGGTAAAAGAGGGTTCGGAGAAGTGAAAAGAGCGTGAAGAGAGAAGTTCGGACTCGAGCATGTGTCTCTCTCAGTCTGCGTATGCTGCGTGCTGTTTAACGCCTTGTGCACGTGCGATCCTTCTCTCCTTCCTCCCCCCGCTCTTCTCAGTCCCTCTCTGCTGTGTTCCTATTACTCTCCGCTTCCTCCTCTTGTACTTCTTCGTGTTTCCGGCTGCCCTTAGCTGTCACCGGCAAAGGAAAGCGTTCCGTTGACGGGTGTAGCGAGCAGGAGAGTGTGTTGAGGAGGACGAGGAGACAATGAGCGCACGTCCGGCTCTCTCGTGTAGGGCAGACACACACAAATAAAAAAAAGAAAAACGACAAAACACGAGAAGGGAGCCGAGTGACACATTGGCAGCGAGGGAAGGAGGAGGGCAACGAAAACGTTGAAGAGCAACACGAAGAGGAGCAGTGTTGCTCTTCCTCTCGCCGACCCATGTTCGTCGCGTGCCTGAGGTTGGGGGGAGCAAGAGCAGTTCGAAAGAAGGACACAAAGACGGGAGGCATAAGGAGAAAATGCCAGTCACACGAAACGCCACAGGGAGCAAAAAACAAAACAAGAGAAAGAACGGTAACGCGTTGCCGGCAGTACTGCTGTTCGGGGCATCTTGAGTGAGGTTATCTTCAATGCGCTGCGCTTTTCTGTTGTTGTTTGCTTGATCGCCCTCGTTTCACGAATGTTCCCGCACCCTTCTTCCTTTTTCTTTTCTGTACGCTTCATTGTTCAGACCCACGACTGTATGTGCCAGCGGGAAAGTATGGGTGTTGAAGTGGGCATCTGCGAAGGGGCCTCCACGCCTTTCTTTTCGGCTTCTTCGCATGCTCCTCTCCACCTCACAAGAGACCCAGCTCGTGAATCTCTGTGTGTGTGTTTGTGTATGTGTGGTCGATTGGTACCCCTCTTCAAAGCTTCCCTTATCATTGTTTTCTACAGTGTCCTCCTGCTTGCTAGGCGTACGAGGAGGTCTCTGTAGTTTCTTCATGCGATACCTGATATTGTTCATCGATACTTCTGCCACAGTTGTTTGATGTCTCTCTCCCTTCTTGCTGTTTGGGCTGTATGAGAAAATGGTATATCCGCCTGCGTGACGCGCTCTTCCGTCGTTCTTGCCCCCTGGTGGTAGATACACAACCCAAGAGAAGGAAGGGGCAGAGCAACGGGGGTGGGGTGGAGGGGGGAGAGACCTGAGTGCTGACTATATGCACAGGGGTATAGAGCTACTCCACATCTACGTTTTGAGTACTTTCCACGCTGTTCACTCCTGCCTCCGTAATAGCAATTGAGCACCAACATCCAAGGAAACAAAAGGAAAACAAGGGACGGCAGAATAAAGAACGTGTGGGTCTCCCTCCGTGGCTCAAGCGGAATCGAAACCCCAAGACGAAAAATAGACGAAGAAGTCTACTTCACCGTGCAGACGAGGCGGAAGGGAAGAGGAGGGGGCTCATCAACAGAGAGAAAGAGAGAGAGAGCGAAAACGAAGAAGCAGGGGGAAAAACAAAGGAAAAGAATGAGACGTTGCAAGAGACGAGCGCACACGCACACGCACACACATACAGAAAAGTGAAACGAAACAAGCGCAACTATGCATACGCGTGTGGGTGTGTGGGTGTGTGGGTGTGTGTTGTTATATGTGTGCTGTGCAAAGCAGACGTCTCTCGTGCGAGCAAGAAAAAAAAAAGAAACCGCAATGGGGAGAGAAAGAAAAGGCGCGCTCGTGGCAGTGAAGCGTTCGAGTTGCGCTCAACGAGACGCATAATAAGGCAGCGGTGCTTTTACTTTTTTTTTCGGGAGGGGGAGGGGTTACCGCGCGCCTTCTCTCTATGGAGGTTTCATTCTCGAATATGTTCTTCTTTATTTGATGTATTAAAGTTGTTTGCGTGAAATATAGATAATCCTACAGGTCGATTTCTTTCGTTTTTCGTGTTTCTCTGTCCCTCTTGCCATCCCTTTCTTTCTGCACTGCCTGTCCCTTGCCCCAGCGCTGTCGCCTTTCTTGTGGAGCGCTGCGATGGTAGGTTTCTTGCCTCCGCCATGTCTACAAGTCCCAGCCTCGCCCCATCGCGCCGAGACTTCACTGCTTCGTGCAGAAGAAGCAGCAGCACGTCATTCGGCGAGCAGACGAGCATGCAGAGGAGGCGCAGAGAGAGAAAAAGAAAACAAGAGAGAGGCAGAGTTGTCGCCTCATCACGACATGTGGAAGAGGAGTGGGGCAGGAGACAAAGCGGCTCCTTCGTCACACCGTCGAAGACATGCACCAGCACCTGCATTTTTGCATCAGTGCAAAAGCCATTAGAAAAAAAGGTGGGTAACAAAACGAAGGAGTGCTCGAAGGCAGCAGCGACGCATCGACACATATAGATGCACCGAAGAGCCATCTCTACCACCCCCTAAGCGACAAACAAAGCAGAAAAGGAAGGGGGAAAATGTGGCGCATGTGTGTGTGTGGTGGTGGTGTAGTGTAGAGTAGGTGTAGTGAGGGGGAGGGTTGAGGGAAGAAGAATTGACGGGAGAGGGAAGAGAGAAAGCACTGGGGCAACACAGAGAAGTAAAGGGAAAGAAGGAGAGCGAGAGAGAGACACGGCCAAAAACAACACCACGGAGAGAAAAAGAAAAAAACGACAGAGATGAAGCACGTAACGGAGTGTCTGTGTGCATCAGGTAGAGAGATACAGAAGAGGAACTACATAAGCATCGACAGCAGCAATCAAAAACGGCAAACATGTGTGGAGGAAGTAGAAAAACACAAGGCGGAAAGTAGTAAACTGGAGGGGGGCACGAACCAGCAAAAACAACAAAAAGCACGTTGCACACGTGGGGAGCACTGGCGCTGAATCTTTCCTTTTCTTTTTTTCCGCATTGTTTCACTTACGCTCGTGGAACAGAAGGGTAAACGAGTGATCACTACAAACGAGCTGAGTGACACTCATAGAAAGATTGGTAACATTAAAAAAAAGAGACAGACCACGAAAGCACACAGACAAGCAGGTGTTCCGCCGCTCCTCTGGAACGGAAGGATGTGCGTTTTTTTTTGATGAGAAGCAAACAACAAGTGGCGGTTATGATAATGAAACCCTTTCCTATGAGGCGGCGTGATGTGCATGCGTTTCTTTTTTTGCCGTTGTTTTGGTTGTGACGTTGGTGTTTCTTTCGGGTCTTTGGGGTCACCTTCCGTGGATGCGAAAGAGAAAAGGAGAGTGCATCGCCTCGACATGATGAATGCGCCGGGGAGGAGCTGCAATTTGTGTACCGCTGGAGTGACAGAGATTATTTAGTTGACCAAGGAGAGGTGGTCTTCGGCAAAGCAGCTTCCCTGAAGAAACAGGATAGACACGCTAGGATGTGGGCGGCTTTTTTCTCATTCCTTTGCCTTTTGGCCTTGCAGACTGCGCAAAACAAATCGCGTGCGGCGCAGTCTCCTCCCTCTCCGAACGCCTTCTTCGGAGCCCAAGCACAACCGCACATAGAGAGAGTGAGACAAAGATACGAGGAAGTGGTCCTGCAAAACACGTGCGCGTAAAAGCAAAGGGATGGGTAGAAAAAACCATGCGTCCTCGTACGAATTCGTCCCACAAAATGAAGCGAGGCGAGGGAGACACGAGAAGTGAGAATACAAAGAAGATAGAGAGAAGACAGCGGGGAGCTCTCACGTATGCCACCAATACGAGTGTCCCATCCACACATGCACACACACACACACCACCCAACCCTTTTTCCCTCTACACACACACACATACACACATATGTACATCTAATATAACACACACACGCACAAGACAGCCATAAGAAAAAAAAACGTTTTGTTTCTTCACGAAAATGAAAGCAACGAAACAAAAAAAACACACAAAAAATGGCATCGTCCGGTATCGAACTACTGTCGCTAAGACACGCGTCCTCCTTCATTTCATCCCAACGGAGAGGTTATGGAAAAAAGAAATGGCAGCATATCCCATTCGTTCGCTGAGAACGGAGCGCAGACGAGGGAACGCCCCCTCAAGTCGTCGGAGTAATCAAGCCACGCATGCGCCTCGGTGAAACAAAAAAAAGTCGATCGTCCTGACCCGCACTCGGGTACCAAGCACTGAACATGTGAATTGCAAGAGTGGGCCGCCTACATGCGCACACATATGGAAGAAACAGGATGGGGGGTGCTCATGAACGAGCAGAGAGCACGATGATGCCGTGAACAAGAAACACACAAACACAATAAAGAAAAAAGACATAAGCAGGGGAGTTTTTTTGTTTTGCCTTGTGCAACCTCATACAAGTACATTTCGATTCACGGTACGCAGAGCAGGCGCCACACTGAGGCATGGTAGTTAGCGGGACACAATCTAACCCCCTCCCTCAGTGCTGGACATTCGCTCATTCGTTGCTGCTTCCATATGTCCGCCCGGCACACGCACCCTTACAAGGAAACCGGTGTGTCGCCCAAGCTGAGTACGATCCCTGCACACACGACAACACCTTCGATAGGCATAAGCCGCGAACAAAAAGACCGGCAAAAGGAACATGAAACTAGAACAATAACGTTAGCTTCGTCGGTTATGGTAACACATGCAGCACAGATTGACATGACGACGTCAACATCAACGAAAAAGGCGAAAGCCAACGGCGTGAAAAGAGCAGCAACAAAAAGAAGCGAACATACAGCGCGAAAACTCGCGATGCTGCCAATGCAGTCGAAACAGCATAAGAGCGGCGTATAATCGTGGAATATTACCTACATTTCTTTCTTCCCGACGAATTCCCCGCTCAGCTCCCTCTTGCCGCCCGCCGGGGTCGCCGGCCTCTTCTTGCCATCGCGCTTCTCGTCCCACGGGTGCAGGAAGAAGACCTGGATGATGAAGCAGATCATGCCCACGCAACCGAAGAAGATGAAGGCAACGGCCTGGCCCTTGTCCTGGTTGCCCGACAGGCCGCCAGAGATGTGCTCGGTCGCGATCGGGTAGCACACGTTGATGACCAGGTTGAATAAAAACTGGGTCACCTGCGTGAGCGACGCACCGCGGGGGCGGAACGACAGCGGGAACATGTCCTGCGTCAGCACGTAGTAGCACGGGCCCACACACACCTCGAAGCCGAGAATGAACAGCAGGATGCCAGTGATGGCCACGCCGTTCTTCACCTCCGTCTTCTTGCTGACACCAGGGTACACGGGAATACCGCACATGAACAGGCACATGCTCGACGTGAAGAGCGAGCCGAAGAGGAACAGCTGGCGCATCGTGAACACGTACGAGAGCGGGATCGACGCAAGCGTCGTCACGAAGTTCCACAGCATCACAACGAAGTTGCCGACCAGCGGCGCCAGGCCAAGACTGCCCATGATCGTCGGCGCGTAGTTCATCACAGCGTTGATGCCAGTCAGCTGCAGCGTGCCAGCCATCACCGCACCCATCAGCAGGCGCGGGACCATTTCGACGTAGCTGTACTCGTTCGGGTCCAGCTCGATCCCGCCCTCCTCATCGTCGCCGCCGAACTTCGCCCGAGATTCGCTCATCACAATCCCAAGCAGGATCGTCAGCAGGCTGAACAGGGTCGAGAACGCGCACAGGCCCTGCATGCGCGCCATCACCATCTGGTCCTTGTTGCGGTCAAAATACGTGCTCTGGCCAAGTGCAAGACCAACCGCCGCCGCAATGAAGATGCCCAGCGTCGTGAACACCTGGAACATCACACCAATCGTGCGCTTCCACTTCGGGTGCGCGTTCTGGTCAGTGTACACAGGACACGCAACACCGATCACGCCCACGAACAGGCCGATCACGAAGCGGCCGACAACCAGCACCCAAAACTCGTTCTCGCCGGTCGACACATGGTACATCACGGACGACACAACACCCACGAGACCAACGAGCAGAAACGAGAGCCTCGCGCCGATCGTCGACGCAAGCGGGCCAGCAAACACGGACCCGATCAAGCAGCCGGCAATCATCGAGCCGGCGAAGATACCGCTTTCCGACGACGAGTAGCCCGACGGATTCTGGCACTCCTCCGCGCTGTAGGACCACCTGCACCGCGAGTCTGCCTCGCACTGGGCAATCGCACCCGGCATTTCCGCAACACTCGAGTAGGTGTACGTTCTGCGGCACGTGATCTCGGGCCAGCCACAGTAGCTGGTGCCAGTCGCGTTCGCAAACCACTGGCAGTCGGCGTTCGGCGCCGTCGTGCAGCCTCTCTCGCTGCGGAAGTTCGCGCAGTTCGTGCTGTAGCCAAACAGCGTTGAGTACACGCCGACAAAGCCGATCGAGTAGCCGTTCAGACACCCACCAATGGCCTGCACCATCGCCACACGGACATTTGACATGGAAAAAAATGGAGGCGAGTCATCCTCGTCCCCGAGCTTGTTTGCATCAGGGCGTGCCGGCTCCTCGGACAACCAGTTCGAGCTCTGCACGTTCGCCTCCAACTTGTCGCTCATGGTTGCTGACAGTGCCCTCAGTGGGTTGGTTGCACGAAAGAAAGGATAGCGGTCAGCAGAAACAGCGTCGGCAGTGGGGTATCGGCAGCAAAGGGACGTGAGAGCTTGAAAAGTAGGTGTGTCGCTTTGCCTTGCTTGCGGAGAGATCTACAGTGCAGTGAAAGTGTTACTGCACACGTGTAGGGGTGGGGGACAGAGAACAGTGGAGGCACATGAGGGAGACAGAGGAAGGACGCGCGGGCGGAGTGAGCCAGCACACGCACAGGGATGCACAGGTGCACACAACGCTACACCGCAACATCTCCATCACGCCGTCCTAAACGGCAACGCGGAGACGGCGCCACGCCGGCTGGTCGGCGCAGCGCTCCGCGCACACTCACGCAAGAGGAGCAGTGGTGTGTGTCTGCTATTCACAGCTACTTCAAACACTCAGCCAAGTCCAGGAACAGTTAGCAAGAGAGGCGATGTGCCTTTCCGCGGCCCCGCACCCATCCAGGTGGTGCGGTGACAGCGGCCGCTAAAGGAGAAAGAGAGCAAGACAGAAACGAGACAACAAAAGCGCTCCACTAGCTCTACTCACATGTGCAAAAGGAGACGAGGTCAGCGACACGCGCTGCGGTTCTTCAGAGGCACATCACGCTGGCCGTCCCGTCTTCGCTTGCGCGCGCCGTGAGGCTTGCGCAGCCCGCCGGAGAGGACGGCGAGAGGAGCGAGCAGAGAGAGGAGCATGCGTCCACATTTGCTTTTGGTCGAGTGAAACAGAGAAGCCTCTAACCATCTTCTCCGCTCACACTCTTTTCCCGCGCCGCGTCAGGGCACACCAGCGTCTGCGCGCAGACGAGACGGCCGTCTCCAACAGGCATCGCCCCCGTCCGCACGCGCCGCACCCCTGCGCACGCAATACAAATGAAAAAAAGAGAAGGTACCGCTTTTCATCTTTTGGATACTGCCGTCCCTTGCGCTTGCCGCGCGCCACACCGCCCGCTCATCCCGCGTCCCACGTCCTCCACACCACCAGCACCGGCAGCAGGCAACACAGCGCAGGAACCGTGCTCCCGCTCGCGCAAAAGACGAAGCCGTCTGAACAAGCGCGCCTGGGGGGGGGGGAGGAGAGGACCCGGGGGACAACACCCACAACACGAGTCGGACACTGTTCGACGAGCGCACGCGCAACACGCGCATGGCCGCACGCAGAGGGAAAACGAGGCACGTCACAATGAGACCAGACAACACACATATATCGATGGATACAAAGAGAGAAAAGAAGGACTGAGGACAGGGGGAAAGGGGGAGGGGGGTAGGGAGGGAGGGGGGATGTTACATAAGAGAGAGGAAAAGAAGGAAAAAAAAACTCCAAACGTTTTCGTTTTCTATAAAACAGTACTGTGGGACAAAACGCGTGAAAAGAAACACGTACAAGGCTGCGGCGCATGACCAACCACCTGGCGGGTGCAACCTCGTAAGGCAAGTATAGAAACGTAAGGGCAAGGGATGTACTACAGGAAAGCGCAAAAGTACCCGATCCTAGCAGCTCCACGCCCCCTCCCAACTCGCCCACGCTGCGCCCCAACTTGCTGCTGCTGTCGACATCCGACATGCAGGCAGCAGCGCGGCACAGAAGCACATGACTAGGTGTCCATCATGACAACCACAGCAGTTCATAATATTCCGACCAGCGCGCACGTCTCCTCAAAACAACGCAAATGAGAAGTGCGTTGGCGCGGCGCGGGGCGCCCCGAAAGCGCGATCAAAGTCAGCGGAGTCGAAGCCGTCGCCGCACGCACACGCACGTCTAGTCACGGACACAAGACCCTGGATGGAGGCGAGAAAATAAGGCGAGAAGACCAGTGCAGCGTCTTCCTAATTCTGCTCACTCAGCCCTGTTGCCGCTGAGCGAGGAGCTCAGCTCCCTCTTGCCGCCCGCCGGGGTCGCCGGCCTCTTCTTGCCATCGCGCTTCTCGTCCCACGGGTGCAGGAAGAAGACCTGGATGATGAAGCAGATCATGCCCAGGCAACCGAAGAAGATGAAGGCAACGGCCTGGCCCTTGTCCTGGTTGCCCGACGGGCCGCCAGAGATGTGCTCGGTCGCGATCGGGTAGCACACGTTGATGATCAGGTTGAAGATGAACTGGGCCACCTGCGTGAACGACGCACCGCGCGGGCGGAACGACAGCGGGAACATGTCCTGCGTCAGCACGAAGTAGCACGGGCCCACACACACCTCGAAGCCGAGAATGAACAGCAGGATGCCAGTGATGGCCACGCCGTTCTTCACCTCCGTCTTCTTGCTGACACCAGGGTACACGGGAATACCGCACATGAACAGGCACATGCTCGACGTGAAGAGCGAGCCGAAGAGGAACAGCTGGCGCATCGTGAACACGTACGAGAGCGGGATCGACGCAAGCGTCGTCACGAAGTTCCACAGCATCACAACGAAGTTGCCGACCAGCGGCGCCAGGCCAAGACTGCCCATGATCGCCGGCGCGTAGTTCATCACAGCGTTGATGCCAGTCAGCTGCAGCGTGCCAGCCATCACCGCACCCATCAGCAGGCGCGGGACCATTTCGACGTAGCTGTACTCGTTCGGGTCCAGCTCGATCCCGCCCTCCTCATCGTCGCCGCCGAACTTCGCCCGAGATTCGCTCATCACAATCCCAAGCAGGATCGTCAGCAGGCTGAACAGGGTCGAGAACGCGCACAGGCCCTGCATGCGCGCCATCACCATCTGGTCCTTGTTGCGGTCAAAATACGTGCTCTGGCCAAGTGCAAGACCAACCGCCGCCGCAATGAAGATGCCCAGCGTCGTGAACACCTGGAACATCACACCAATCGTGCGCTTCCACTTCGGGTGCGCGTTCTGGTCAGTGTACACAGGACACGCAACACCGATCACGCCCACGAACAGGCCGATCACGAAGCGGCCGACAACCAGCACCCAAAACTCGTTCTCGGAGGCCGACACATGGCACATCACGGACGACACAACACCCACGAGACCAACGAGCAGAAACGAGAGCCTCGCGCCGATCGTCGACGCAAGCGGGCCAGCAAACACGGACCCGATCAAGCAGCCGGCAATCATCGAGCCGGCGAAGATACCGCTTTCCGACGACGAGTAGCCCGACGGATTTTGGCACTCCTTCGCGCTGTAGGACCACCTGCACCGCGAGTCTGCCTCGCACTGGGCAATCGCACCCGGCATTTCCGCAACACTCGAGTAGGTGTACGTTCTGCGGCACGTGATCTCGGGCCAGCCACAGTAGCTGGTGCCAGTCGCGTTCGCAAACCACTGGCAGTCGGCGTTCGGCGCCGTCGTGCAGCCTCTCTCGCTGCGGAAGTTCGCGCAGTTCGTGCTGTAGCCAAACAGCGTTGAGTACACGCCGACAAAGCCGATCGAGTAGCCGTTCAGACACCCACCAATGGCCTGCACCAACGTAACCCTGGCATTGCTCGCCGACAGGAACGGCGGAGCGTCGTCCTCGTCCTCCATGACGTTCTTCGTTATGACGTCGTGAATGGGCTCCTTTTCGGACCTAGAGCTCCGCCCGTTCGCCTCCAACTTGTCGCTCATGGTTGCTGACAGTGCCCTCAGTGGGTTGGTTGCACGAAAGAAAGGATAGCGGTCAGCAGAAACAGCGTCGGCAGTGGGGTATCGGCAGCAAAGGGACGTGAGAGCTTGAAAAGTAGGTGTGTCGCTTTGCCTTGCTTGCGGAGAGATCTACAGTGCAGTGAAAGTGTTACTGCACACGTGTAGGGGTGGGGGACAGAGAACAGTGGAGGCACATGAGGGAGACAGAGGAAGGACGCGCGGGCGGAGTGAGCCAGCACACGCACAGGGATGCACAGGTGCACACAACGCTACACCGCAACATCTCCATCACGCCGTCCTAAACGGCAACGCGGAGACGGCGCCACGCCGGCTGGTCGGCGCAGCGCTCCGCGCACACTCACGCAAGAGGAGCAGTGGTGTGTGTCTGCTATTCACAGCTACTTCAAACACTCAGCCAAGTCCAGGAACAGTTAGCAAGAGAGGCGATGTGCCTTTCCGCGGCCCCGCACCCATCCAGGTGGTGCGGTGACAGCGGCCGCTAAAGGAGAAAGAGAGCAAGACAGAAACGAGACAACAAAAGCGCTCCACTAGCTCTACTCACATGTGCAAAAGGAGACGAGGTCAGCGACACGCGCTGCGGTTCTTCAGAGGCACATCACGCTGGCCGTCCCGTCTTCGCTTGCGCGCGCCGTGAGGCTTGCGCAGCCCGCCGGAGAGGACGGCGAGAGGAGCGAGCAGAGAGAGGAGCATGCGTCCACATTTGCTTTTGGTCGAGTGAAACAGAGAAGCCTCTAACCATCTTCTCCGCTCACACTCTTTTCCCGCGCCGCGTCAGGGCACACCAGCGTCTGCGCGCAGACGAGACGGCCGTCTCCAACAGGCATCGCCCCCGTCCGCACGCGCCGCACCCCTGCGCACGCAATACAAATGAAAAAAAGAGAAGGTACCGCTTTTCATCTTTTGGATACTGCCGTCCCTTGCGCTTGCCGCGCGCCACACCGCCCGCTCATCCCGCGTCCCACGTCCTCCACACCACCAGCACCGGCAGCAGGCAACACAGCGCAGGAACCGTGCTCCCGCTCGCGCAAAAGACGAAGCCGTCTGAACAAGCGCGCCTGGGGGGAGGAGGAGAGGACCCGGGGGACAACACCCACAACACGAGTCGGACACTGTTCGACGAGCGCACGCGCAACACGCGCATGGCCGCACGCAGAGGGAAAACGAGGCACGTCACAATGAGACCTAAGAATACGTTTGAAAACATTGCATTCGTCCATTAGTCCTTCCACCGCGAGCCCGCACACAAAAATGTACACGCATACACGACGACACTTCACCTGCCGCTGCTGCGCCACGGCTACATCCTCGGCGTGTAGGACGAGCTGCCCTGCTGCCGAATCGGGCCATGCGCCTCGCGGGCACTTCGTGTCCGTCCTCGTCCCTTTCTTTCGCGCACGTGCTGCGTGATCGGCGCCAGACGGACCCGGGTGCACGGCACGCCTTGACCCACGCGGGCCGCGTGCAGGGTCCGCCTCGAGGGTGGAGGCGGTGGGCGTCTGTCGTGCAGATAGCAGGGAGGTGGTGGTCCGGGCGCATGCCGGGTGAGCTCAGAGACCATGCACACCGTACCTCAATGGCATGCCTCGCCCTGAGGGGCCTCGAGCCGCGGCAGTCCGCAATGTGGACCAGACCTTGCCCTCCACACCGACGCCTGCACGACTCGAGGGTGCTCTCGTGACGCTGCCGGCATCTGTGCCACATCAGCCCACCTGGGCGGATGGAGGAGGTGCCGCACAGTGCCCACACCAGCGGGCCTCGGGGCTCGCTGCAGTCAGCGGCGTGTCCGCGTGGCTTGCCCGCATGCGCCGCGACAGGCGGGACGCCGCCGTGAGTCTGTGGCGGCAGGGGCATTCCACCCCCTCCTGAGTCCGCACGCCTCTGACAGGCGTGGCCGTGCCAAGCGAAAGGGGCCCGCGCAGAGACGTGTGCCAGCGCGCGAAGGGCTCATAGCGTGCCATCCGGAAGAGAGGCATAGGGGTGCAGCGATGGACAGCCAACGGCGGAGCCACATGCGGCGCGAGGGAGATGCGCGTGCGCAGGTCACTGCGTGCAGGAGCATGGCGTGAGAGGAAGTGTGCTCTGAGCCTCGAGCTGTCGGCAAGTCGCGCGTAGCACACCGGGCGCAACGCCGGGTCGGACGCTCTCATAGCAAACAGCGGGTGGGGGTGGGGTGTGGAGGGCGGAGGTGCAACAGTTCTAGCGGCGTAGCGGGCAGCACGCTGCGCGCCATGTCGCCACCGCCGGCCGCCTGCCACTGCAGGGATACCAGGTGCGGAGAGGTGCCTCTGCGGGACGGGGCGAGGGTCGTCTCCTGTCGTCGTGGCGTCTGAGACCGGCGACCAGGTCCGTGCTGCATGCAGTTGGCGGCGGCTCCTCTGGCAGTGCCCATTCTGCCCGCCTGTCAGATCCGCCCTTGCGGTCCACCCCGCAAGGACGGAAGACAGAGTGAGGCGAGAGGCGCACCCGACGGGCCAGCGGTGCCAGCATGTGTGCTCGAATGTGTCGTCATATCCCACTCCCCACCCCCGCCGCGGTGAGGCCCCTGCTGAGCGCCATGAGAGAGGGTGAGTGCGTAGCAAACAACCACACATGCTCTTCCGTGCCTTGGTTTATCGGGCTGTCTCTGCGACAGGTCGAGTCCCAGCTCAGCGGCTGCGCACTCGGTGCGACAGCTGCAAGGGCGGCGGCCGCTCCGGATTTGCTGTTTGCCTGTGCCGCATCACCTGCCCACAGACGGGTAAGGGAGCCTGGCAAGACGGGAGACTCGCTTCGTGCACGCTGCTCACTACCCCTCGTCTGGTGAGCCCGCCCGCAGCCCGCCAGCAAGTGATACGGAGAGGTGCACGCGACTGCTGCGCGTGGGGGAGTTGTGTGCGTGCGGAGCTGTGAAGCGGTCGATGCCTGCGTGCCCGTATGAGCACCGTCGAAGGGCCGCGGCAGGACCGTGATCCAGCGTGTACGCGTCCCGCGCCAAGTGCGCGAGGTGGCCTTCTTGTGTGAGTGCGGGGAGATGCAGGCGGGTGCGGCGCAGCAGCACGGTGGGGTCGGGGTCGGGGGGCAGTAGACGGGCCTCTTCGAGCAGGGCCCTGCTGCCTGCGTATTTGGGGGGTACCCGCGGTGACAGCGTCTGCGTTGGTGTGGCGGCGCTCAAGGGCCCTCCCGCAGTTTGTTGCGGGCACTGTCCCACCACGCGGTGGCACCGTGCCGTAGCTCTGATTCGTCCAGTGCCGTGTAGAGAGTGCGGAGAAGATTCTGTGGTGGACCACACTCGCGCGAGCGCACTGCCCTACGCCTGGCAAGTTGGGCCACGGCTGTTTTGAGAGCTTGTGCAGCGTGTCGGTCCACGCCGCGCAGCGGTGGAAGGCCCACGCCTCCGCGGCGAGGGTGGCGATCCTCCTCCAAGGGCGTGCGTGCAGGAAAGAGTTTCAGCTGGTTGGGGTGCTGCGCACCGAAGCGCGTGCAGTTGGTTTCGGGGAGGGGGGCACTCAGCACCATGAGGTGCTCCAGTGTTCAGTGCTCCACCCTGCCAGGGGCGGGTCGCGGTGTGGCTCGTATGACCGTCCTGGCTGCGGAGGGTGTGAGGAGCGCGAGGTCATCAGCAACGGAGGCGTGGTGCCGTCCGGCTGTCTTGCTGAGCTCCACCTGCAGCGGGGCGACTACAATGACGAAGGGAAGAGGCCCGGGGACAGGCCCTTGTGCGACTCCGCGTGTAAAGCGGTCCATCTTCGATGCCCTCCCCCCACACCCCCCCAGTAGAGGGCAGCGCAGACGTGATAATCGTCTGAGAAAGCCGTGGTCCGGCGAGTATGGCGCGGGCCTGCGTCGGGCTTCCTCAGCGCCGTGATGCGAGCACCGCGATCGACCGAGTCACACGCGCGGATGCAGCTCGCAAGCACTGCTCCTCTCCTGGTACCCCGACTGGCGCTGCACTACGTTGTGGAGGAGCATGTCC